>NW_024539309.1:0-161894 GCF_016758775.1 Suillus clintonianus
CTGTCAAGGTTAATAGAAAAGTCTACACTTATCTACTACACTACATACTACACTCTTTGACCGGCCCACCCGTTGTATCAGATACACACTCCCGACCGGCCGACCCGTTCATATCAGGTACATATTTCATACAATACCTACCATACACTATCTACCAAAGTCAATAGAATGTCTACACTTATCTACTATACCACACACCATGGGCCCATTGATTGTATCAGATAAATACTTGGTGTCGGCCCACCTGTATTTAACAGAACAATACATTCATCGGCCCACATCCGCTGGCCTGTGTAGAACAGGGATATTTCAACCTCGGCTGTCTGTTTCTATCAAGGGTAAAGTGACTGCAGTATGTGAAAAACTGGGACGAGTTCATAGAAGACGTGCAGACGGTACCAAGTGTGAAGATTAAGAGGGGACGAGAGGATTTGGACAAGGAAAGGGCCAGAGACGCAGACATTGCGAGGTTGAAGGCACAAAGCACACCGTCAATGGCTGCATTGCAGCAGCAGTTCGCGCAGATGGCCACAAGCACCTACCGACCAAACACGTATCGAGCAGCGTTACGCACTCCCACACCACCCAATCCACCACCAGTACTCATGAAAAACCCAACAAATGCTTACTCGTTTCCAACTGCGCCAACATTTCCAGTTCGAGGAGGTTTCAACATGCGAGGAACACCATTCACGCGTATGCAACTAACTAGAGCACAGATTCTAGAAAAACTGTCCGCAATACCTCAACGAAGCAATACGGAGATGGGAGTACGTCAATACGAAGCAGACATAGAGTTATGGCATCGAACACACGGCACAGAAGGGTTCCCGACCATAGAACGACCGTATCCACTCCGCCCAGGAACAGCAATTCTCGGATCGGGAGAATGCTATAACTGTGGCATGGTCACAGAACCACCTCACCTCGGAGCGCAGTGTATAGTCCAGGAACCGTTGAAACCTCAAGAGGCTCGCTGGAGACAACAGGTGGCGGGTCTCCTCAGACGTACAGCTTCACCTATGAACCGACCAGGCTATGCAGTCGCACCAGTGCAATATGTCGCATCAGACATCCACCCAAACTACGGCGCATATCGGGCAACAGCGGCAGCTCCAGTATACACGATAGCGCAACATGAGGAGCAAGGAGGGTGGGATGGACAAGACACTTGGGGCATGCAGGAAGCGGGGTACGACTGGATTCCGGAAAACAGCCTGGGACCACTGCCGACAGCGGACCAGCAGTAGCTCCCATGATAACTAGTCTGCA
This sequence comes from Suillus clintonianus, assembly GCF_016758775.1. NCBI lineage: Eukaryota > Fungi > Basidiomycota > Agaricomycetes > Boletales > Suillaceae > Suillus > Suillus clintonianus. The sequence goes on from NW_024539309.1 coordinate 1,273, forward strand.
CTCTAACGCGTCATCCACACCAAATACTGTACATGTTATTCCTTCAACTCTCGTATCGACGGATGCAGAATCACTAACCGATACATCGTCTTTGCTTACTACCCCGGTTGTACTTTCATCTATGCCAAACAATTCCATTACTGACGTTTATTCGGTGGACGCGTCCGGCAAATTCATTCCCTCTCGAACAAGTAACCCGTTTTTAACGGTGCCATATCTGCATGGACCTCGTGGAGAGAAAGCACGATTCCTAGCCATTGTTGATAATGGCGCACTGATCAACGCGATGGACACAGCGGCGTACCAGAGAATAGCACGATGTTTAACACCGCTAAGTCCTTCGAGTAGAACCCTTCGCATGGCTGACGGAGCGTTAGTACCATCCACAGGAGAATGGTCAGGAACGGTATCATGGGGACCAATACAAATCAACACAACCTTCGAAGTATTCCCGAGCGGGGGATCATGGCGCATGTTGATAGGTAAACCATTACTCGAACAAGCGCGTGCAATCCACGATTATAGTACTGACTCAATCATGTTACCCCACAAGGAGTCTCAATATCAATTACAGAACTTCTCTACTTACCGCCCCCCTCCCAACTCCATGCCTACCAACAGCCATTAGATTCCCTTCCTCGTCAACATTCATAAAACCCCCTACTATAGAACCTAATACACCAACCGCACATACTATACATAATACCCAAACACAAAGTCCTACATACCCACCAGAACAATGTACTATAGAATCATGGGATCATTCTGCGAGCTTAACGCTACTAACACCCCCATCTAGAGCACAGACAGACGAACGCATCAAGAGATCATCGGATCATTCTGCGAACTCGGGACCATCAGATCATTCTGCGAGCTCGGGATCATCGGATCATTCTGCGAGCTTGGCGCTACCGGTAACCTCAGTCACAACGCAAATGGACGAACGCACCAAGAGATCATCGGATCATTCTGTGGACTCGTCGCAGCCCATACCTCCAGTTATAGCGCAGGTATACGAGCCAACAGAGGTCAACCAGGTGGACAATGTCGAGGACGACAGAACGATACTAGGTGAAGTACCGGACCTCACAGATCCAAGCCTACCTGACGAAATCTATACTAGATTAACGGCTCGAGGACCATTCCACCCACCACGAGTAGAAGCAGTAGTGAACGCAGTCCGTTTTGGACCCAACCTCGATCAAGAACAACTACGCAAAGCGCGCGAACTGGTCACAGAGTTCGCAGATGTGTTCGCACTATCAATCCGAGAAGTGAAGCCGGTAGACTTCATCAAATTTCGCTTGACAATCCCTGAAGAGGCCGTGTTCTCGAAGAAAGTACACCAACGGCCGTTAACGAGGCCGCAACGGGAGTACCTATTTCCAGTCCTAGATGACATGAGACGAGCGGGGATTACGAGGTTTATACCTGCAGACGAAGTAAAAGCGGTAGCGTCAACTGTGTTAGTCCAGAAAACACACTCGGGAACTAGTCTATCGTTGGACGACATTCGACAAATTGTGAATCAGCAGTGTATCGAACTCGGTGAGCCCCCGGATTATGATGTTGAGATGAAATCTTCACCCGCTCGCAACCCAGAACCAGTAGACCCAGCCAAGGTGAAATGGCGAATATGTCAGAATTTTAGGGACGTAAACAAGGTATCCGACGTAGCGGCCACGCCTCAAGGAGATATCTCAGCAAAACAACAACGGTTAGCGGGACACGAGTACATATGCGTGTTGGATTTTGCGGCGGGATTCTACGCGATCCCAGTAGAAGAAAACAGCCAACCGTATCTGTGCTTTTACACAGAGGGACAGCATCAGGAAATCGACCCGAAATTGATATGACCGGATATAATTGGTAATCAGCAAACATTATTACAAGTCATGTTTTAGCCTTAGATATCATTATCATGGTGTCACACATATATGAACTAAGATATGACTATGCAAGACATGTCACCTTGATGTATCTTGGCTATCAGGAAATCAGCACAAACTTGTTGTTCCTAGATTTAGTTGACAAACTCAAATCAACAATCCACTGAATTATATAAGATTATATACAGAGATAAAGCTTGATCATAGGCATGACAACTTGGTATTAAATGAACAAACATCAGTCATATTACTTGTGTGCCTGAACTTTCTTGAACACACCACTTTCTAGTATTTTGCTTATAACTCACTAGGAACTTAACCAAAAAATGTCATGAGACTATGGAAAGACTACCCTTCACAAGGGCTACAACTCTGATTTTCATCGGAAAGATTCCCACGGTCTACCCTAGTCATTCCTTATCTTGGTCCTTAATCAAAATCCTAGTCCCTAATAATCAAAAACTCGAAATTTCATCAAGTCTTTCTTTACTATTGTATTCCTGTTGGTATTCTTAGTCTTAATAAGCAAACATCAGTCACATTATTTGTGTGCCTGAACTTTCTTGAACACACCACTTCATAGTGTTTTGCTTATAACTCATTAGGATCTTAACCACAAAATGCCATGAGACTATGGAAAGACTACCCTTCACAAGGGCTACAACTTTGATTTTCATCAAAAAAGTTGCCACAGTCTACCCTAGTCATTCCTTATCAAAATCCTAATGTTGATTTTCATCGAAAAAGTTGCCAGTCTACCCTAGTCATTCCTTATCAAAAACTCGAAATTTCATCAAGTCTTTCTTTGATATTGTATTCCTTTGGTATTCTTAGTCTTAATAAGCAAACATCAGTCACATTATTTGTGTACCTGAACTTTCTTGAACACACCACTTCGTAGTATTTTGCTTATAACTCATTAGGATCTGAACCACAAAATGTCATGAGATTATGGAAAGACTACCCTCGACAAGGGCTACAACTTTGATTCTCATCAAAAAAGTTGCCACAGTCTACCCTAGTCATTCCTTATCAAAATCCTAGTGTTGATTTTCATCGAAAAAGTTGCCAGTCTACCCTAGTCATTCCTTATCAAAATCCTAATGGTAGAGTATTGTATTAGACTTAGAAAGTATCATATTTTATTTCAAGTCCAATGGATATGGTATATATATCAGTTGCTGCCTAGATATATACAAGGTCATGTAGTCTAATGGTAAGTGATGCTCGAAAGTGTGTGAATTGATCAGGTGATCTCAGGTGGTAAGTTGTAAGCTCGAGAGTTCTAACCAAGCAAGTGGCATAAATTCAAATAGAAATAATGATTAGTAGTTCTTTTATTTTACTGACCATAATATTGAACATTATACAGGCCAATTGTGTGACAGTTTTGTCTGAAGTATCCTAGCATTATAATACATTGTCAAGGATGGCAGGTATTTGCAATATGTATCATATTTGTGCCTTTGGTGGTTTCTGCCAGTGGAACCTGCCTATCTAAAGCTTTGTCTGGCCAAGTTCAATTATGATAGATATTATATAAATGTTATGATATATAAAGCTTTATAAAGCTATGTCATTGTCGAGTCAATTTCCTGATGGGGGATACGAAGCATACGAGCGCATGCCAATGGGGGTGCAAGGAGCCCCATCATGCTTCAGCGACCTCACAGCACAAGCGCTACACGACATAATGATACAACTACTCCTCGAGTTGTACGTCGACGATGGCGCTATGTCAGGTAATGTATTCGACGAACTGTTAGCACGCTTACGCTTGTTTTTTCTTAGATGTAGGGAGAAAGGCTTATCGATCTCACCGACTAAAACACAATTTTTTATGGAGGAAGTCGTTTTCGGTGGATCGCGAGTTGGTCGCAAAGGTATACGACCAGATCTAGCGAAGATCGCGGCTGTAGCAGAATGGCCAGTGCCATCAAATCTCTTAGAACTAATGAGATTTCTAGGTCTTACAGGATATTTTCGGCCGCTCATCAAGGATTACGCGCGCTTAGTACTACCGCTAACTGACCTTCTCCGAAATCTAGATAGACCGCCGCCTAGTGCACAAGGAGGTAAACAGAAGTATAGACAATACTTACGAGAGCGGAACTTAGATTCGTACTGGGATCAACGACACGCGAAAACCTTCCTCAAACTTAAACAAATTTTGATTTCAGAACCTATCCTACGTGCGCCTCAGTTCGACGGAACACCCTTCATTATCACAAGTGATGGGTGCAAGGATGGGTTTGGAGCGGTGTTAGCTCAACGAGTCACTTCGCAGGGGCCCAACGGGGACACGATCACCACCATCCATCCTATCGGTTTTGCGTCAAAACGCACGTCACCGACCGAAGAGCGCTACAAACCATACCTACTCGAGTTCGCCGCCATGAAATTTGCATTCGACCAGTTCGGGGCAACGGTCTGGGGATTCCCGGTAGAGGTTGAAACAGATTGCACCGCACTAAGGGACACACTGCTTAGTGATAAGCTCTCGACCATACACGCGCGCTGGCGAGATGGAATACTAGCTTACCAAATAGTAGCGGTACGACATCGACCAGGCGTAACCAACACCGCAGCGGATGCGTTAAGTCGACGCATGTCTGGACGACCACGAACGGATGGAGACGGGAGCACCTGGACAGTCAGCGAAGACTGGGAAACAGCCCACGGCCTAGTAAATGATCTTCTATTAGTACAACCAACTGACTCGGTGATTTCAGACCTACGGGAACGCTTCAAACAGGAACCCTTGTTCCTCGAAGTCATAGAAGCTATACTCAACCTAGATGGCAGAAAACCCGAACGCGAACGTCGCAGAGCACGCTATCGTGCCCTAGGGTATATGATTGATGAAGGACGCTTATGGCGTATAGCAGATGGGAAATCCACGAGAGCACGAGCGCGAATAGAGTGCGTATTGCAACTAGAGGCGATGGAGTTAGCAAAACAAACGCACGCCAACAACGGGCACTGGGGTAGGGATCTTACCAAACTCCAGCTAATGGATCGCATCGTCAGCCCGCGACTCGATAAGTCTATAGTCAACGCACTCTTGGAATGCCCGCAATGCAAAAATTTTGGGTCAGCGCAACTACACGCACTCATGTACCCCATCACGCGACGTCACCCCTTCGAGCTTCTAGTCACAGATTACCTAGCACTTCCAAAAGGTAAAGGCGGATACCATAATGTCTTGCTAATCCTCGATACCTATTCACAGTACGTCTGGGGGTTCAAGTTAAAAGTTCACGGCACGGCAAAGACAACGGTAGACGGACTCGAGACGATCGCACACACCTTTCGCCCACCGGACACGTTTATGACAGACGGTGGCTCGCACTTCGACAATGGGATCGTGCGTACGTGGTGCACAGCGCACGAAACCAAACACCATGTGGTAGCGGCATATGCTCCATGGATTAACGGACTAGTGGAAAATGCGAATGGGAAGTTGTTGGGGCGTTTGAAGAAGCTGTGTAGCCCAGGTCTAGGAGAGGACGAATATGAGGGCGTGGAGTCAGAGAACCTGGCCAAAACATGGCCAGATCACTTCGACAATGCCATTCGTCAATTAAACGAGCGCATCATCCCAGCATTCAAGTTCTCGCCCAAGGAACTTATGTTAGGGCTCGTCGTCAACACAAATCCAACACCAATTGCGAACGCATCCGTGGAGCTAAGCACATCAGAAGTCGACGTGCACATGGCGTATGTTGAACAACAACGCCTCGATGGCGCAGACCATACCGTGGCGCACACAGCACAACGCAAAGCGGCGTTCGATCGTAAGGTTCTTCGGTCACATGCAGGTGAAGTAGTATTCGAATCTGGACAGTTAGTGCAAGTCTACGCTAATGCTTTAGAATTTACCATGGCCTCGACACGCAAACTACAGCCACGATGGTCAGCGCCACGGCGTGTCATCACTAGAATCGGCAATTCTTACACACTCGCAACCTTGGAAGGGTTCCCACTTAACGGATTATTCAACGCACGACGTCTACGGAGATTCATACCACGAAACGGTACAGCACTAGCAGCACTACAGAACGCTATAGGCGAATCAAGCATGAATGACGAAGAAGAACCCACTGCAGAGGAGCAAGAGTTGGATATGGAAGCAGAGATTGCAGAAGATTTAGATGATGACGAGTAGCACATCACGCGTCCCCGGAGGGTCGCACTTCTGGGGGGGGCATATGGAGCGGAGCGATCTAGCGGGACTCGGACGGATCTGGTTTAGGCAGAAGCAGGGGTAGCAGGGTGTTAGGAGTCCAGGGGAGTTCGGGGTCGCAGCAGTAGGCACTTGCATGTAGAACACAGAGACAGATCATCATCATCATCATCGTTGTCTAGCATCTTCCTTCGTCGCTCCTGACCATCGTGCTGACCAGTCCAGCGGCCAGATTTGTTCAAAAGAAAACACGTCGAGAAACTCAGCAACAAACTACCTTAGTATGGCCCTCAGGACTCAAGCATCAACCATACTGCACGAATGTGAAAGCAGAAAAACAACTCACCGCCACACTACATGCACATAAAGGCGATCTAACACGTCGGTGAGTCAGGTGGTTAAATCCGGGACGCGACTACTCATACTCATGCATTGACGCATATGAACGCAGTCTGAGCAGCCGCTCTCAGACACACAAAAGAAAGGACACCTCTTAATGTCAGTATTACTAGCAGATATCGATGCTGTCAAAGCAGCAATAACGGCCAGGACACAGGAGAAACTCATTGTTTGTGGGGAATCAGAGGATGGTATATGGGGTCAAATAAATCTGTGGGGGATAATGGGAAGATGCCTTGTTTTTATGTGCTGAACATCGTTAATATTGTCTTTCATGGCAATGTATAGAAGATGTCTGCTTAATGCCAGCGTTATAACTTATTGCCACCTATGCTTCACCTTGTGAAGCTAGGTCTGCGAAATTAGTGCGAATTGGCAACGTCGGACCGTGGTCCAGCCTGGCTATCACCTCAAAGTCCACAAACGCCACGACGTGGCGGCTCAACGTTCTGAATAGGGTTTATCTAACACCACTGTAGAACCAAGTGGGTGTATTTCCTAAGCACATCAAGAGAGGGGCACGCGCGCCGGTCACGTGTATGATCACGTTCCCGAACTGCGCGTGGGCCTCAGTGAATTCAAATCACTAGTTCAAAGCTTTGGTTCTTCATATGCCAACATTCCGTGCCCTCAAAACGCTCGTGCGGTCGCTATCCACCACCGCCAGATCCGCACCAGAGCTCGTTGGCACGGCTCCTCCGCATAAGTGCTACATCTTCTTGCACACCCCACAGCCGCCCAGCGAGTATCCCGCCAAGTACGCAACCCCCGTCCAGCGCGCGCTCCTTCTACGCACCGCTAAATGGGGCGGGTCTGTCAACTTTGCGTGGTCTGAGGACCAACAGTCTGTCCGTGCACCACCGCCTGGGGAGGAAGACAAGCAGGAATATCATTTGACAGCGTTTACGCATCCGCGTGGAAAGCTGGAGGCTAGGGTATCTATGGACAATATTGAGGAGGTGGGAGAACAGTTGAGGGTGCACGCTGAGCTCGAGGGTGTCTCCAGTACTACGTTCCCGGATTCAGATGATGTGCATCTATATATCTGCACGCATGGTGCGCGAGATTGTCGGTGCGGAGACATGGGGGGAGCAGTTGCCCAGGCTATAAGGGATGAGCTCCGCAAGCGCAGAGATGCGGATCCGAGTGATCCGAGTACCTGTATTAAGCTTGCAGAGGTAGCACATGTCGGAGGGCATAAGTATGCACACGTCACATACTCTTCACCAAGCCCGATCGCTCATGCACAATCCTAGATACGCAGCAAATCTCCTTGTGTACCCGCACGGAGAATGGTATGTTTGACACTACTGATCTGTGCGCATGTATTCATCCAATCTTAATTGTAAAGGCTAGGTGAGGTGGAGCCCGAAGATGTTCCAGAAATTCTGGATGCTATTCTCGCGTTGCCAGCACGCCCTCGCAATGCTTACGAAAAGCCTCTGTCTCCGCGCCACTGGAGAGGCCGCATGGGGTTGAGCAAGGACGAGCAGCTCGACCTCTTCCAGCGGACTTGCTCATGATACATATAGAGTGCACATACCATAGTGCCAGTATCACACCCTAGAAACACACGCATATTCTATATTAGACAGCAAACCACCTCCTCTGATACAGAGTGTGTACGATCATCTATTGTTTCAGCCATACGAAGCTTGTCCGTGTCGGAAGCTCCGTATTCACTGCGACCTCCTCCAAATTCGCGCCTCCCTCCGTTCGCTTGAACACCTTGACGCCCGCAGTGCCCGCAAATCCGGCAGCCACGATATATGCATCGCCTCCCTCGCCGGCCTGTTGGCCATGCATCATGCCGCGGATCTGGTCCAGGCCCGTGTACACCTGGTTCCTCAGCACCAGCTTGTTATCCACCTTCTCGAAAATGGCGATCGTGTCCCCACGCGGGTCCTGTACACCAACGTTGCGGTTCGAGGTGTAAATGTAAGGGATCGGGAACTCGGCTGTTGGGAGCGGGATAAGGACTTCGGCAGCTGCGAAGCTGGAGCCTGCGGGTTGATAGTATGGGACGATGGATACGTTGGAGATGATGGGGGTGGAGAAATTGGGGTATGCGGGGAAGTCTTGGAGTGTCAGAGTGCTTGCAAGCTCGTGGACCGTGTAGAGCTGGTTCTCTGCGTGCTTGCTTAGCGAGATGGAATTATGAAAGGGGATATGCTCACCGTAGATCTGAATGTGCCGTGGGCCGCTGCCAATCGGCTGCGCGATTTGACCATGTACTGAGAAGTCACCTGGTGACCCGTTCTGGCCAAGACGCCAGATCTTATCGTTGCCCTATTACACAGCCGCTTGTGGTGAGTGGAAAGGCCACAAATCACTGATGAAAGGACCCTAAACACACCTTGTCAGGGATCAACAGCTCCTCGCCGTATTGATATGCCATGTGTGGTTCGGACACCCCCTGCGTTCCCGTGGTTGGGACAGGGAACGTCACAATGGTGCTGTCATTGGAGAAATGCAGCGGATCTGTGGTCGTGGGGATCACACGCGCAGTTCCAGAGCCGTACTGAAGTTCATGAAATTCAGCATCCACTTGAAAAAGAGGAAAACATAGACAGGCATAGGAAGTGACAGCAGTAAAGACCACACGTACGTTGACTATGGCTACCTGACCAGTGGTGAGACCGCCACAGTACGGCGGGCCGCTTCCTCCAGAGTATGCAGTATCGACAAGGGTGAGTGCTCCTTCAGGTCCGACCGTGAACGATTGTAGTGCGCCTGTAGGGACGTTCTCGTTCGTTGCACTGCGTGATCAATTACAACCATTAGCAGACACGCGCAGATACTAACAAAGGAGGAGGACACGCACTAAAGAATACTCTTGTTCGTGGGATGCGAAATTATCCACGATGGATTGCCGCCAGTGAGGTACTGGTTCAAGTACGTCAAATTGTTCGTGTCGCTGTTGAACGTATACGACGCGATGAAGGAGGTGTATCCTCCTGCGAGGATAGTAAATTTTACCATAGGTATTAGCAACAAGAGAAAAGTGAGAACAAGCGAGAATGTTAGCGATTACCGGTCACCGGCCCTCATCACTAGGGCTTTTGTATTCGCCTCAACAAATTTTGTCATCGAAAGAACCATATCGTGGAGGGCGAGCCATACGCTCGCACAGATTCACTGGTCACGTTGCGAATACAAAGGTAGCGCATGACTTGCTTCGTAGAGCAGAAATAGGTGTAGTAGGCTTGCCGTCGGACAAGCTTGGGGGAGATCATCGATCATGCGCCTAGCGGTAGATCATCGGTGTATTGTAAACGTGTGAATACTATATACTTGAACTTCGCTAACCGGACTTACGTTAGTGATAGCTCGCTGTCTGCATCCGCCAGCCTCCATCGCCCAGAGTCCAAACCCTACCCAGGGGCCAGCAGCACCCAGCACTACTTCTCAGCTCCCTCACATTGATGGTTCACATTCGTCACGCATGGGAACGGTATATCACGGAAATCCCTGCGAAAAAGAAATAGTGGTCACAAAGAAATATTGGTAGGGCATAACACCATACTTAAAACGAGTTCCTGAACAGTTTCGCTCAGGCAATCCGTTCAGCGCCCGCTCGCCCTCACAGCTCATGGTGCTGTTGTCTCTGGCCATACGCCCAAACTTTCTCATAGTAAGTACTCCTGGTACTAGTCATTCCAAATTGTAATCGTTACAATGCTGGATAAATGTTTCTTTCACACAACCTTTGGGTGTCGTAACAAACCGAAGATATGGACTTGACCATTATACTCCCAGAGCTTCTCCAGGTTTCAAATAAGCTATTCGCTGTGTTGGCTGGCACCCGCGGATCACCCATACTGATGGAATTGATGACGTTGCATTGACGCGGCCATGTGACATTGACCGGATACCGGTTCAAATACACAGAGCTACTTTCCGATCCGTCGTACGGGCCATCACGATGACTACTACATGTCATGAGAGCAGGGATAAGTATGTACAACGGGATCACCAGTGATCCGCGAGTAGAGAAAGTCGGAAGAAGTGCGAAGTTCTTCCTCCCGGACAGAACTCGAATCTCCGTGGAAACCTCAGGCAGTTGTTAATTTTCCACTCGTCAGGTGTCCTTCATGCCTCCTTGATCACGGTGAGTTCACTCCCCTTGCCAAAATTTACACACGTTTGAAAGCACTCGTCATGCAGTCTTGTTCCTGACGTTCGATAGCATATGATTCTGACACACAGCCACGTATGTGGGTATATGCCTCAGGCGGGTCTGTTACGTGTGTTACGTGTGTATGTTTTTATTTACTTCCCCTTTACGCCTGCTTAGGATCTGAAGCCCGGATGATCGTCATGATGTTGACAGCGCATTCAATTCATAGAAAATCCCCAAACAATCCTGCTCAAATGAAGAGCCGGACCACTCATACATCATTCCGCGTTCCTGCGCGATACTTGGCGCATCACAAGAAGGGCGCGAGCCTAGTGGAGCTTGTTTATGCGTAGCACCAGCGTGCAAGCATCCTCAGTACTGATCTCCAATCGTACAAGTGTGCCAATAGGAAAACAACCGTTTATTTGTTCCAAAACAGACACGATCCAGAAAAACCGAACCGGCCTCAACTTCTTGGTATTGCAAGATCAGTGAGTGTCACAGAGAGTGCGGTGCTATAAAGTAATTTAATATTTATCTCAGGACAACGTTAGTCTCTACCCAAAGGGGAAAATTCCCAGTCTGCACCTCAACCCTTGTTGGTGCTGGATGACTAGCTGCAACCCCTGACTACAGGGCACAGCGCATCGATGGATAAAAGCACCCTCAATGCCGAGCCTTCCTCACAAATATGGAATCCCTCCTCAAGATACCACTCATTCTTTCGTCCCCACTCGCTTTGCATGTATCTGGCACACCGCCCAATACCCCCACCAGTAACGATGTTGTTCACTACAATCCTATTGAGTGGGTTCTCACCCAGGATATCAAATACGGGCTCCCGCTCGCAAAGGTAACTATCCGTTCATTGATTGTCCACCAACCTTTTTGATGGAACTATGCCACAGGCACTCTCCTGGGCTGTTGCTTTGATAGAACTCGCTGCCATCGCCTCTCGCGTGATAGACCCCACCAGTCTTCCCAGCGGGATGCAAAGCGTAGCCGCTGTGCTTCAAACGATTCAAGACGTACCCATCACCAGTTCCCAGCTTCTCGCTGGCACCGCACTCATGGTTGCGGGGGGTTTACTACGCTGGTGGTGTTTCCGCACTCTCGGTCGTTTCTTCACATTCCATCTCAGTGTTCGCAAAGAGCACACGCTTGTAAAGACCGGACCATACGCAGTCGTCCGCCATCCATCCTATCTGGGAGCGGTTGCGCAATCCATCGGCATGTTTGTCTTGCATGGATCGTGGTCATCGTTCTTTAGACGCTCAGGCGTTTTAAATATCCCTGTGGTGAAAGTGATTATGATGGCAGTGCTGGCGCAGAGAATAACTGCTATAGTAGGCCTCATGTTTAGGATCGACAATGAGGATAAAATGATGAAGTCAATCGCAAAAGATGAGTGGGTGGACTGGGCTAAGGTGGTTAAATACCGGCTCATCCCTGGTATCTACTAAATACAATACGTATGTCATATACTATACTGCCAAGTGCGTAGCGTTACTACCGTTGAAATTTTGATGTACACTTCAATCATGTTACTAGATCGGCGTCCACCATGTTCTAGCATCCCTGTCCAGCACCTACGACATACTCAAGACTGATTCTTTCAACCCCTGGTCTTCAATACCAGAAGGTGTAGATTGTTTAGATTAACTATGAACGTGGTAGATATTGCACCCCTCTGACGTCTATGAAATCCCGCCCTTGTGGTAGCTCAGTAAGGGTAACACAACTGTTGACGCGACTGGGAGCAACAGCTTCTTACGAGAGGATGCCTCGAACAACGAAGTGCCCGTAAAGCGAGTCTATTTTCGCAGAGTACTGAAGCGTAGCAGCCTGAGTGTCATGACGGCCTTTCATGTGTTACATGGTCTTGTTGCTCAACAAAAAAAAACAGAAGGCGCATTCCGCTCTCCTGCCATGCTTCCAAATATTTGGGTAATTGCTACATAAAGTGCCGTCAAGGTAAACATATTAGGCGATCACAAATGTACCAAATGTACGAGACACTAAACACATCAAAGTCCACGAACATCGGATGGCTTGGCTTCACCCCGGAGTCTGTCCATCCGAAGATTGTATAAATGCACGGCAGGCCTCGTAACGAGCGGAAAACAGGTGGCGTATGAGTTGCCGTTTGTGAATCAATGGACCTTGTGCACCAGGGCCCGCGTTGTCGGCATTTCGTACAGAAAATTGAGTCACTGCGAGAGCCGCCTCGCCAACGAGAGCACTGCTTCTGGGTGGGTCCTCAACGGCGTATCGCTTGATATACGGATTCTCCGCGGGAAGCGGCAGAGTTGAATATGTTGGAAGTTGATCGGCTGGTAGATCGAAAGACGGAGGGAGCAAGAGGCCCGTGAAAACCCTATAAGCAGTCAGAAAGCGCTTCCATCTGCGTGAATATTAGAATCATGACTACAGTCTCAACCCAGATCACCTACTGCCTGTAGTTCGCTTCTCGCAAAATGAGCATAATAAATTATTAAGAACTTTGATCACTTGCCATACACAAGGGCGTTGTGCCATTTCCAAAGGGACCAACACATCCCAACTGCCATGGCAAAAGTACCGAGCGCACTCTTCAACGACCCCTGCCTTCCAGCTAGGCAGTCACACAGCGCCGAGAGCCGTAAAACCTTGTTGATGAAATCATCCAAACCCTCTTTGCGAATTGGTGAAAGGACTGGGTCGGTGACCTTCACGGCAAACTTCACGCATGCTCGCGTGAGCAGGCCATAGGACAAGGCGAATCCCAGACCGCCAAATATAGCCTTGAACTGAGCCTTGGTCTCTTCCTCGTTCGGTATCGTCAGCATCCATGCGGCAAACGAGCCAGTAATATACCCTGGAAGGTGAACCACGAATACTGGGAAGAAGAGAAGGGCACGAGGATGGAATACGGTGGTGCACAGCTGCAACAGGAGTGTCACAGTAGCGCGAATACGAGACGGCCAAAGGAGGGATCGCATAGGAAAGTCCTCGTAGTGATTGACGAAAGGGTAAAGGTCTTCCAGAGCAGAATGAGAAGTGCCGGTGAAGTGCAGAAGCGCAAGGTGTCTATTCACAATGGCCTTCCGTTTTTCCATTTCTTCACTTCTTGACGAGAAAACATTGACAAACCTTGGAGTCATCGAAACTTCGAGAGACTGGGAGATACAAGATACATATAACTCACATTTGAGAGATATCAACGAATCTGTGAAGCGGGATGCGATCCTCGTTCTTCCAGAACACCGCCATTGCTGCACGAGCCGCACGTAATGTTTCCCTGCAACACAAAAAAATGATAAACAATCAGTTTCACGATAGGACGACACGCACCAGTCAGGAGCATTCACAGTCAAGCGCTTGAGCTGTGACTCAATCGCAGCAGTGATCTCCTTTACCACAACACGCGTGCTCTCAGCACTCTCCGGATCCAGTCTTGCTGCGTATTTGCCGAGGGCTATTGGTTTGCCATATCTGGTCAGTTCAAGGCCCTGATCACTTGCACTACTCAACGATAGAGCGAGGTAACTACCTGACACAGACCTACAGCTCACATTTGGGTCAGATCAGACATAAAATAGCTGACAAACTTACTCTGCTCTGATACTTGGACTTATCCGTATAGACTACTGCCGCGGGGACAATCACCAGCTCCTTGCCTTCCTTCCCGGATAAAGTCACGGCTTTAGCGTATTCCACCGCAGCCCATGCTGCGCCGTCCTTCACTTGCACGATTCCGGGCTCGGTGTACGATGTTCCCTCGGGGAACACGCCGACCACCTCTCCAGCTGCAAGAGCAGCGGAGGTGTGGCGAAATAAGTCTGCTTGCGAGCCGTTGCTGTTTGACGAGGAGGAGCTGTTAGGGTTACGGTGAACGGGGATGCTTCCCGAGGAAGTGAGCATGGCGCCGGATATAGGGTTCTTGAAGAGAGATGACTTTGCCCAGTAGCATACCCTACGACGATACGGCATCGTCGCCGCTGCGACACCGCTTGTTTAAATAATGCAGGTTTTTAAAAGGGGAACACATTTGGGAGAGCTCACATAGCGCCGCTATATCGATGATTTCATTGTGATGAGTCGCAGCACTGAAAGACGCATGATTATATATACTTAGGTATGGTACAAGGATGAACGGGACACGTACATGATCACAGGTCCGTCCCGCGGCACATTCTCCCCTCCGGTGATGCAGACCTCGGAATAGAACCCAGACATGGTCCAGTCCGAGACCTTGCGCAAAAATCTATACACAATCATTAGCTCCATTGCTGGCTGCCCCTCGCATTCGATGCGACTTCAGGCCGAGGTACAAGTACGTGATACGTCTAAAAGGCAGTAAAAGAGATTAAAAAGAAACGCGGTGTTACATAAAGCGGGTTCACTGCTCCAGTTTCACGTGTTTTTCATTCTCAATCACGCGTTGATGTGAAGCACAAAGGTGTTGACAGCACAATACTAGAGACACAAAACAGGTGAACGACCGCGGGGCAAAGTTTTTGCTGCGCGTCGAACGGCGACATATTATTTGTAACTCCAAGTACATGCGTAGCAATTTTTGGCTCTTCGGTAATTCTCACAGCAAGGCCGAAAACACGAATATGAGGAGATCACAGACGACGACCGCGACGACCACCCTGTTAGGAAATTAATAACAAAGTTCCTTCAAAATGGGTGAGAGTGCATACCTTGCGTCTGGTGGAGTCAGTAGGGACGGGTGTGACGTCTTCGATACGCCCAATGCGCATGCCGGCGCGAGCAAGAGCGCGGAGGGCGCTCTGTGCACCGGGTCCTGGGGTCTTGGTGCCAGTTCCACCAGTTGCACGGAGCTTGATGTGGAGGGCAGTGATGCCAACCTCGCGGCAGCGCGTAGCAACATCCTGAGCAGCCAACATAGCGGCATACGGGGACGATTCGTCACGGTCAGCCTTCACTTTCATGCCACCTATGCACGATTATCATGAAGCTAAAGATCTATACCAGGATAGCAAATCGCGCTTACCGGTGACACGGGAGATGGTTTCCTTGCCCGAAAGATCGGTGACATGGACAAAGGTGTCGTTGAAAGAGGCGTAGATGTGTGCAACACCGAAGACCAACTCTCCCTCAGCAACCTGAGGACCGAGCGAAACAGTGTTTTCTTCTTTGGCGACCTTGGTTTTCTTCGGAGCCTATGCATCCAAAAGTTAGCTTGCAATCCACCTCAACAACAGGCCAAAATGTCGAAACGATGTTCGAACTGATAGTGTACGACACCACAGAATGATGTACGAGACTCTATACGCACCATTTTGATGGGCTTGAGGTATATTCAGCGATATGGGCCTTGGAGTCGAGGAATCTGAGCAAGGTTTTGCGGCTATGCAGAACTTGGCAAATATGAACAAACAACAGAAGTAGTGCTACGCGAAATTCAAATTGCAAAACCTCCTAGCTGGCAACCTGCAAACAGGGATCGGTTATCCATCCATCAAGTTCTTTGGAAGCTCCTTCATGCCAGAAGGTACATTCACCCTCAAAATCGCCATAGATCAGAATGGCCCACATGACGATCTCGAGTATTGAGCTTCCTCCAAATTCACTGTGAAGCTTCGAAAGGTGAGAAGTAAGAACAGTTAGTCGCCGCTATTCATCAATGTGCATAAGCTCAAGATTCGTGCACATCGCATTTCCTTTCTCCTATTCACAGCTCGCGAGGCCAACTGCACGTTTATAGAAACGTACTAGCCCAGAAAATCGCGATCCATTGCGTCAACATTGCGTGAAGTCACCATGATCCGATAAATGCTGCAGCTAATAGCAGAAGCATGAAATATCTCCTAATGCTCTCTCCTTTCAAAACTCTGCTGTTTCAAAATCTAGCATTGTGAGTGGAACAGCATGCGCTTCTTCAATTCAATAAAGTGCACCATCAAATATTGCATATATGGAAACCTTATCAGATAATCTTTTCTCGGCAGGGTCGCCCGGTCACCTGCCCACAGCAAATCCCCAATTCGGTGTTTCATCATTGGAGTAATCAGTTGATCAAACCTGTCACCTGTGCGGTATATAAACAGGTCAGGGTCTCTTATCCTGCAACTCATATCTATCTAATCAACCCACATCTACCTCAACCCATTCACCATGACCGTCTGCCAGGCCTTCGCCGGTGCTCTCGCCAACAAGGGTACGCATGTCCTTGTACATATTCGATCACTACCATAACATTATAACCCTCGATCAGGCATGAACGCACAGCAACTCGCTGTCGCTACTGGGAGTGACCAAACCCGCATGTCCCAAAGTACGTTTAGACACTGCCGTTCATCGATCCAACGTGCTCACTGGCGATGCACAGTTTGCGCAGGCACTGCGACCCCCACGACCGCAGAATACAACAAGATCGCGGGCGCCTTGGGCCTGGGCAGCGTAAGCGCCCGTTCTATTTTCCCGTGTGCTTTCTAATCATGTTCGTTCCCCATACCAGGTCCCTGCTGGCCACCCTTCGCGTTGAACCCTTTGATGTATAGTATTCAGCTAGCTTTTGTATCAATATACTGTACGAAATGATATCCCGGGCCTGATAACGTTCCACCTATGCTACGAGTGAGCCGGCTGCTGGCATTGATTGCGATACGACCAGCACGGCAGCTTCATGTCCCAATTAAGCACGTGTCCTAAGCCCTATCATTCTCAACGGCCGAATATATTCGACAAGTAAGATACACAGCATGCATATGCACACCTTGATCAGATAGAAGCAGACTCGCGTATGATATTCGGACACTGGTTTCCAAGATCTAAATTCAATGATAATGGTGATTATTCCAGCAAGGACGCTTCTTCAGAGCACAGTCGCTCGAAGGAGTCAAAGAACAAACGGCCAATGTCCCTTTGTGTATGTCCATTCTATAGACAGCGTGCAGGGGCCTTGATCGACGATCAAGGAGGTCCACAAAGGAAAAAAACTAAAGGATCCGCCCAGTGACTCGCCACTGAACCCCGTTCCTATCAGTCCATTTTACGTCAAACTCCATTATGCAGTCCGCCCCCTATCATCCACAACACCATCCAGCAATCGCGTTTTAGGGCTTTCACGTCAGGCGAAAAAGCGAATTCAAAATTCGATTCATGCCAAGGTCATGCATGCATGCACGATACGCGGAGTAGCGATAACGGTTAAAGCGCTTGAAAAGAAAGAAAAGAAAGAAAGAAGGGGGATTATCTTGTATCTTGATCTCGTACCTCGGTCCACCCCCCTGCAGCGCATACATGTGTTTGCAACGTTGCAAGGTTCTCCTTTTTACGAGTCAACGTTAGCACATACCGCTTGCCATTGAAAATCTTCTCGCGTAAATATCCGACGAGAATAGAATAGATTATAATATAATGGGTATCAGCAGGAATATAAATATACGTAGCTTTGAAGGTGCATGTGTGAGGCCATTTGCGCAGTTAGGCCGATGATGCGTAGGCCTCGTAACCTCGTGTACGTTGGCGCTCTGCCTGTTCGGGAAAGCAGCGTGTAGGACACGCTGCAGCAGAGTTCAAAACGTTCAGGGACCTCCAAGGTCTATAAACAAAAAAACAAAGATCTCCGCGCGTTGGAACGGCGCAGAAGATGTGAACGCAGCTATAGTATTCGCGGGATGATAAGCGTGAAGAAGTTTTAACGTTGAACCGACTGAGTCACTCACGGAGCAAATGGCAATGTAAGTAAATTTGTTAATGGTGAAGCTTGAGATACGCGGTGTCCGCACCCATTCAGTACTATCAACGGCATGTGATTATAGCCATGGACTTCCAGAGCCCTGCATAAACCCCAAGCTAAGTTTACGTTTGACACTTGAAACCTCTCAGCTGCGCAAGCGCTCAGCTGACCAGTTCCATGGCCAATTCCTCGACCTTCAAATCCGCGGAGCACCGTGAACTGAGATCGCCAAGGTTGAAGCGCATTGCGTTCCACCCGTTCGTCGAAAAGAACTTGAATCACCGACAATATGCAATTGCAATATGAAATTCAACCGCAGCGCAGCGTCACAGAATGATGACGAGTGCACAACGTGAATGATAACAAGCGCACAACGTGAATGATGACGAGTGCATCGACGTGAATGATAACCGCAGCACAATATGAATGATAACAAAGTTAATCATTCCTCTATGTAAAAAACATCACAAAAGTCATATGTACTACTACTGCGTAAGTACTGAGAATCGTCAAAAAATCCGTAAAGGAGGTCCGCGGAAACTAAAATCCGCAAACCGATCGTAAAAAGCGAGTAACTGATAGCGAGACGGAAAGCACGACGGCCGGGAATGGAAGAGGGGGGTCAGGAGGTAGGTAAGTTCGGGAATCAAGTGGAATCGATGGGAGCGGGAATCAAGAGAATCGATGGGAGCGGGAATCAGTGGAATCGATGGGAGCGGGAATCAAGGAAAATCGACGGGGAGAGGTAATCAAGTAGAGTCGACGAGGAGCGGGAGGCGGAATCAACAGGGAGCGGGATCAGGACAGAGACCACAAGCAGGACAGAGGTACGTATACGTATCAAAAGTAAAAAAACCGACAGCAATGAACGCTAGTGACAATGAAAACAGTAAAAAGAGGAAAGGAAACACAATGCTACAGGAGGTATGTGTATGTGCTGTGCAATCAAATCGCACATGTAAAACGCGCTCCTTATTAAGGGTGGGTGGGTGGGGTGAAACTGTTCAAAAGGGAATAAGTAACACGAACGAACTGCACGAGGGATGGGGTATGGCTCAGAAATCCTGCAAAAAGCCAAGCGAGGTCAAGAAAGCGAAAGGAATAGGATACAGAGAAATAAAATCATTAGTATAAGGAGCAGCGCGAATGATGAGGGATGCAGATGCGAGAGACAGAGACGGAGAAAATGGAAACGGAAAAGAGGAAATGGGATACGAGAACTAGGCGACAGATAGCAATATGAGACAAGTAGAGTAGTAGTCCTGGGACCGCTAGACTGAAAATCAAGCAACGACAAATCCAAGATAGGACAAATATTTTTTTAAGCAGCGTTTGTTGAGAACGAGGCGCGGGCACGGCCAGGAGCTGGGGTCGAACCAAAGTAGGGGGGGGTAGTTGATAGTTTTGCCTGTTGGCGGGCTGTATGCTACGTTTGGTGACGGCATCCAACGCTCGTGAATCCGTTCTCGTTCTCTCTCTTGCTCATCGGAGTGTGAACGAGTTATTTTTTGGGGTGACGTCGCGGAGATGGAGATAGTTCGCGGTCTGGAAGGGGGGATTGGGGACGCGGAGCTTAGGCGAGAAGACATCATCGGCGCTTGCATTGGGGTCTCAGACCGAATTGATGGTGTCGCCATGCGCGCGGGGGTCGTTGGTCTCGACCCTCCGGACACAGATAAGGAGGCACTTCGGGAATGAGTGGCCGCGAAACGCGAGAGCATGGATGGCATGGCTGGTACGTTATACGCGGATGCCGCCGATGATGAAACTGATTGGCGCCGCTCGCTTAATCCAGTTGGAGCGGCGGTGCTGGGGCGGGCAGGTGGCGTTGGAACGGCAGTACTGGGGCGGGAAGGGGACGTTGCCTGAGAAGAAGCGGACTTAAGAGTATAACGGCTAAGCTCTGCTCGAAGAGCCTGACATTCTTGTACTTTTTGGGCATGGAGGGCTTGCTATAACAAAACAAACAAAAAACACAAGGTCAGTGGCGTGCATGACGATTCATCACACTATAACGTACTTGTCTAGAAGAGGTTCGTCAGCCAAGCCAAATATCAAAATCGAAGATTACGTACTGCTTTCGATCGGCTTCTAGCTTGGTGACAGTTAATTCCATGTCGTCTAGCTTCCCCTTTAGGGTGGCCTCGACCCCCCTTGCCATTTTCGTAGCCTCCGAATGAGCCAAGTGATTCATCAAAATCGCCCTGAGCAGCGCAGCACTCAGGGATAAAGAAGAAAGCTACGCCCAAAAGTCAGCGGAACCGTCCAACATCAACATCAACAAGAGTAAAAAAAATTCACCTGGTCGTTAGATTTCTCATCATGAGTCAACCAATCTTGTAGCTCGTTGTGTAGAGTCGAAACCTCTTCCACTGAGCATTTTTTTGCGGCTACTTTTGCCACTTTATCCTCCAGCCTGCGAGCTTCTGCGCGGGTACGCGAGGAGCTCGGCTCGACGAAGGGAAAACGATCTTCCCGTCGTGATGTGGAGCGGTCAGCAATGTCGAGAGCCTCAGTTCGCCGCCGAGTAGTGGCCCATGCGCTTGATGATGAAAAGTCGATGCGGATCAAACGGACGTCCTCGCTGGTGAAATGATCCCGACAGAATGGACAGACGGGCTGGAGACGAGGTGCTGTCTTTTCTACGATTTTATGGCAGCAACTTGAGCAGAGGACGTGACCTTGAAAGGATTTGGATGCATTCGAGTCAGTGAAAAAAAAACTCCCATGTGATCGAGTACTCACCACACGGAATGGAGTGAGGAACACAGTGGGGACCGTACTCTTCTGCGCAGACATCGCAGACTGAACCAGGACTGAGGGTGAGCATGAGGTCAAGACGATTAAACCCTTGCCAGGTTTGCTAGTTAGAAAGCTATTGACAAGGGGTACCGCTTGACCTGATGGTGGATAAATAGCATGAAGAGAAAAATCTGAGAATGACGGCAATTTACTAAAGTAGCCAAACAATGCACTGCACGCATGGCCCAAACAAATTATCAATCGCATCTCGTTCATAATCATAATTTTCTTCTTGTCTCACAGAACACGCCGTCTTCATAATATGGTTCATTTGATCTGTAAGGTGATATCAGTAAGGTAGGTTCCATGTCATTTTTCCTTTTTCTAGAGAGCTCCCTCATGTTCTAGGTGAGTAGGGAATAATACCCAAAAATTGAGTTTTACAATGTATGCAAGTTCTAATTTAGGGTTAGGGCTTAGGGTATTTCGCCCTTTGTCCTGGTGGGTTTGAAAGCATGACTCGACTAGAAGGACAGCCAAGGTTATCGTACCAACATTGCCGACGGAACTAACAGCCTTTATGTGTCAATGGCGCCTGGATATTGGCAAAAATACAAGTCGGAACCGTTGTTGTCCCACACCTCTTTGCCCATTTCAGGTCATATACACTCCTTGGTGTGCGAAACACGTGTTCCCGCCACGGCGGGATTCACCCGCTCATCCCACCGTAATACGAAAACTCACACTCCGGCCTCCATCAGGGCCCACAGTTTCGACTAATCCGACATCATTCCATGCGCTCTTCCACAACAGGAATCCACAATAATGGCCAACCTCGGACGGAGCAACACACCCAGACAACAGCAAACCAAAGGCGCCTACATTTAGTCATCTCACGAGGCCAATCTTCCACTCGTCGGAAATCGGAACATCTATCTTTCGGTACACATCTGACATGCCGGATCCACAGGTTTGTACGCGCATTCGGAAAAAAAAGAGATCTCCACACACGGTAAACTCCCCCTTTCTAACCGACCATCGATTATCGGATTTCGATAGCAGCCTCTCTTAAGGCTTCTTTCGAACCACGCCCAGGCTGTCTTTTACTCTTTTTTTTTTTAAAGTTATCACAATCTCATCGTGGAGCTGTGGCGGGCAGCCACAACCCACAAATGATATGATTGAGACGGGTCCGTCTTCCACGCACGGTCCGGCGTTGTCAAGAAGACATTGATATATCCTGAGGCTGAAACGGAAACGACGAGATCTCGGTGTTTGCACAGCCCCTCCCATTCATAGGCACACAACAACTGATCCGATATCGATATCGACTCGGAGGATCTGGACAGGCAAGTGCGTACCCGCACACTGATCGCCCGGAGCGCTTGGGATGCTCTGCGTACTTAGTGCCTGGCGAATCTATCGGATGAATGAATGCTCCTGCTTCGACTGGTTTTCTCGACAAATCGCCATCGGTGCAGCCCGATCATCGCTGGACTGTGCGCTTATCACGAGACTTTACGGATGAGTGTATGTGCAGGATCGCACGTCTCGGAGTTTGCTCTCCCCTCCGATGTATACTTTCCTGATCAAGCCTCCATGGGAGACCTCGTCTCGAATCACACCACGATGCAAAGAGCTGAGCCTGTCCACCACTGGCACTCTTCGCGTCATCGATTAAGGAAGATGCAGCGACTTATCGCCAGGACGCACGTTTTATATCGAGTGCTGACCTCCACCATACGGGGGCATTGTTTAGCCTCCCCCTAGCAAACGAGCGTCTATCGCAGATTGAGAGGGCCAAGTTAAGTTTTATGATCTCCATCCCCATCTCTATCTCCAGTTCTAGGTGCGACCTAATTTCGCAACAAGGTGGGGCACCATCATCGTGCTCCACTACGTACCGATATGTATGATGAAACCTAATACTGATATATAATATCTTTACCCCACCCACGGGCCACGTTTCATCTCCGGGGTCACTTCACGCGCGCGAGGATAGCGATCGCGAGATATGGCTAGCGCTTGTTAAGTGCTATGTATAGGATGGTGCTGCTGGATGTGAATACGTGTGCTTTTGTGATGGATAGATAGATGTTGTGCGTGGTGAAGGAATCGGTTGGGCGATTGCTAGGCGGAGAGATTTCTGCGTGTAAGCCTCGTCGAAAGCTCGTGGCCTGCATGATGTGTGTTATCTGAAAGGTGTACGCGTATGCGTGCAGCGTTTCCGTTTCCTTTTTCCCTCAGGGGATTAACCACCGACCAGCAACTCCGCCAATACCTGTTGCGTTCACCCACCGAATACTCCAAATGAACTTCGCCTACATGCCTCCAATATCAAGTGTGGGGAGTTTAGGAGTGAGAGTTTGCGAAGCACCTAATTGGAAAACAAATCAAAACAAAACACATCTTGAACTTTGAAGGACCTACAGCCGTCTCATCCTCGCTCAATCATTACTTCTAGAAAACGCGGCAACTGGAAAGCATCTATCTTATCGAATGGCGCAGCACGCATCACGCACGCATCCCTGACACGGCGAGACAACATGCCATCCCTGACACGATTCGACTAGGAACGTGGCGAGACAAGCCCTCTCTGGTGATCATTAGTCCGGTATCTCATCGCTTGGCACTGTGCGCTGCTTTGTGCGTTCGAGCCCCACGGTAGAAGGAAGGAATCAGAATCAAATCTATCGCTGACGGCACGAGATACCCCCCCACCGGACCGCTACAATGAGCCTTCGCTGGAAATATCCGGATATTAATGTTCGAAGTTCTAGCGCTGGCGTGCCTTGCTAGTGGTCTCGTCTTTGTCTCGTCTTGCGGCGACTGTGGACCATGGCCAGGTACTAGAAGTGTGTGCTTCGTTCGGGTTCTTCGCGGTTGTGTCGGGTTGAAGGTGGATGGGCTTTGTGAGGATAGAGCGATGTACACAGCTGAGTCTGTTCTTTGTTTTTTAAAATTGTGTAGCAACGTTATTATAAGTGACAGTTGGCCTAGTCCTAAGCACTAGCCACGGGCGCTCTAACTCTCAACCCGTTCTAAGAAAGGAAGTAGTTGGAACGGACAAATGATTGTTGCATCTTACAAACTTTAATTTGAAGTGGAACGGAAATGAAGGTTACTCTATTCGCATGAGCATGATGACGGGAGTCGAGATGACACATCTGTGTTAGCCCCGTCGGCGAATGGCGCTCTATTCGGATTTGAGTTGAGAGTCCCCTGGACCGTTCACTTGGCTTGAAGATTCTGAATTGGGCATTTGTATTCTATTCTATTATGCAATGGCAATGGATTCACCTTTTGTGAGCATCGACTAGTAATGAGAAGACTGTCCTCTATGCCTTGGGGTAACGTTAACGAGCTCAGTAGGCATAGGTACTATTGTCAAGAGCCTGACGTCAGAAAGTGCAAGGGATCTCTCATCGGCGCATACACTTGTTGCAGAACTAATTCCAAAGCTGAACGAGCATGAGCTTCCTGCAGGGATGAGCTCTTGTGGAAGCCAATCGACAAGGACGCACCATGGCCGATACGCATATGATTCGTGGCTGGGATAAACACCGCTTTCTCAGCGGTGCTCTCAGCAACGATTTAATGATACAATCCTGGTGGTTCGCTTTCCTGCATGATACACAGACTTCTTTGAAATGCATACAACAGCATCTGACGTGAACGTCATCGTGTCAGCATCTTGTATTCCGCACTACGGTGCTGCGCTAGCAAAAGAGCGAACGAGCGACCTCAACTGAGACTCCGAATCAGTCGTCATGCGATTTCCGAACGTGTTACTGGCCCGGTGCAAGACAACCCGACCCCAACATTTCGCAATGAACGGAGCAAGAATGACTCAAGCGACGCCCTCGATTGGTCCAATTCAACACTCCAAACCTCTGAATCGTCGACGTCGTGTGCCTGGGATATCACATTGGAGCAGCAAAAAAACTTGGGTGCGACCGGGTGGTGTTCGTTAAACAGCTATCATGGGTCCCCTGCGTCATGAGGGCACTCATTGGTTGACACAGCTTGGGAAGGAGTCATCTGTGCTAATTATTAATATTGTCGATGGAATTCTTCCCACTGACTGCGGATGCTGCGGGGGATTTTCCCTGGAAGTTCGAGTCAGTGATTGAACTTTATGCAGAGCTAATTCTGGGGCTGACATGAGCGTTTGCAAGGATGACTTGTTGCGAGTGGAACCTGAGCCTGACTCGGTAAGGTGCTTGGATGTCAGAGTAATTGACCAACGATGACAACGAACTGTCAGAAAGCCGCCCAAATACAGAGGTATTAGGGACAAATAGACACCAAACAACGCCTTCTCAGATTCATACTTGTAGTGTCTTTGAGTATTAGAGATCATACAATCGCGTAAGTAGATACTGTCCTTCAAAATCTATACGCGACTAGCTACAATATCTCCAGCGTCCTGATGTCCATCATATCATGAACAGCAGCCACATCCTTGACCCGCGCCACAACATTACAATCCGAAGCGATCCTCTTATACTCCCCACCCCTCTGCTGCGCCATCAATAGTCCACCAAAAGCCTGCCCAAGACGAACCACCAACCTCAGCGCCCCGAGTCGCTCCTCATCAGCCCGCTCGTGATCTGTCATAGACAAAGGCACAGACAACGTTCTAACGGACTCGTCCGCAAAATCAGGCAACCCGAGATCATATAGATTCCACGGGCGGACGAGCAGGAATGTCTGCTGCGTGGGCCGCGCACGCGAGAATTGAACCAGTCTGTCCTCCGTGGTGACCACAAAGTCTTGAAGCCCGTCTGCCTTGACATTGAACGTGGAACCCGTCTCCTGATTCTGATTCTGGCCGCTCCTCCGTCTGACTTCTGTGACAGGAAATACGATGCAAGGTAGGTGCAGTCGGGAGTTTGCGAACCGCGGAGCGCTGAGGCTCTCAAGGAGGGTATAAAGTGTCGAAGCCGACTCCACATCTACAGAATCTCGCAGCCTCGAGACAGCCAACTGCATCTCGTCTTCAGGTAAAGACGACAGCATGCTTGGCGGGGCTTTATACGAGGCGATGTCAGCCGGGAGACAGCTATTGAACTGGGATGGTTTCCCGATCCAGTCCAAAGCGGTGATATCGCCTGACCGAGCGACGATCTCCTGTAGAAGCCGCCCGAGCGCATTTTGTTTCGTCTCGCCGTAGCAGACGGGAAGGTCGATACCGAAGATACCGAATAATGAGTATGCGGTGTCTTCTTGCAGGGTAGTGGCACGGCTAGATGCCCATTGGAGTTTCTCGCGTGCGCCTTGCGTCCCTGGACAAAAAGCGACGAGGGACTGCGCATCTATGCCCGTCGAATCCTGCAGCTCCTGCATGATAGCAGCAGACTTCTTATGGTTAGACGAGCAGTCGTCTCGATACAGAGTCCAATCTGCTCTATAAAAGAGAATAACCACAGGAGCCAATAACTCCTGAACAGTCCATCCGCGCGTATTCCAAGCGCTATTCCCCAGCGCGCCGGACTCGTGGACGTCCGAGAGGTAAACGATCGTAAGCGCTGACTGGCGATACCAGACGAACATGGAGTTTACGGATCGTTGGAGCTCGGCTTTGTTTTTTTGGTCGATGCAGCAGGTATCGCTCCATGCCCAGCGATACCCCGCATCGCGAGCGATTTTGCAGAATGTTTGTAGTTTGAATATGGTTCCGACTGGGTGCAGGTCGTATATGACTTTGTCCGCGATGTCGTGCAGTAGTGGCTCTTTCCGTTCCCACCTGTGCGATAACATGACCCGATTGAAATACTTTGCGACCGTTTCTGTTATGAGTTCTGTTTGGAGGGGCGCATGTGGATGCAAAAGCTGCTTGTACTCTGTGCTTTCCATGAAAGCGTGTATCTGTGCCTCGCGGTTGCATAAACGCCCAGTGGAGGTGTTGAGTAGACGAAGTGGCGCGTTTTCCAGTTGAGCGTGGATAGTTTGGAGAATTGTGTCTTCTACTTCAGATGGACTGATATATTGCTGACGTAGCTCTGAAAAAAAGAGTTGATAGTTATTCTTCCCATCGGTTATTTGGGGCTTACTTTGTATATGTGCTTCGGGACAGTAGTCTGATTTGGAGATCATGATGTTGAAAGCTTCAAGTGCTTCATCGTGACGTCGGGCTTTGTGGAGTGCTGCAAGCTTCACTTCGTACCCAAGGTACGACAAAGGGTTGAGTTCGATGACCTGTGTATGGGCGGTATCAGCATAGTTGCTACAATAACGGATACAGACATCACCCGCACCTTTTCCGCATCATGAAGAGCCTCCGCACAGAGATTTCGTTCTAAATTCGCCTTACTCCTGTGAGCATACAAGGACTCGTTTGAGGAATCTAGCATAATCGCCGCCGAATACAGTTCCACCGCCATCTCGTAATCGCTCGTAGCAACAGCCTCCGCGACGCAGCGCGCGATGCATTCTTGCTTGAAAGCTAATTGGCCCCATGAGTATCGCTGTTCAAGTCTGTTTAACTCGAGAACACTTACTGGTAGACCATTCGAGGCAGCTGTCCTTCCCGCCTTCATCGATCATGCTCATCATATATTGAAGAGCTTCGACTGCTTCAACGACCCGACCAGCGCGGAGGAGCGCATCGCACCGCCTTTGGTTAACAGTTTGCCAAAACGAATCCAAGTCCCAACCAAAAAGCTGTGATCAATGAAAAAAGCGTCCCCGACGGCTGCGCAATGAACGCACCACCGTGAATATCTTCAGTCTAGGTTCCACAAGCGTTTTGTGTGAGAGGAGGCTGGTGAGGCTGGCTGTGAGTTGCTCAGCGGCTTTGCTGTATTGTTCGTTCTCGAAATCGATTGTTGCGAGTTGTGCACATAGGTACGACTGAGTATGAAAGTGAGAAAACTTGAATTCAGACTCAGGTTTAATATGGAACTTACATTGACGATGTTGCATGGAAGTGTATCTGGGTGTTTATGAGCAGTGGCTAGATCTTGGACTCGCCGCATTGCCTCGTCGTGGCGACCGGCGTTGAAAAGTGCAACAGCCTGTTAAAAAAAAAAGACATGAAGTATAAGTAGACAAATAGACTGTGGAAAGAGCGACGAGAGCACCTTGATCAATAGTAAAAGATCGACAGTAGACGGATTACGATTAGAAAATATGAAAGCGAGATCGAAAGCCTCCATCGCGTCCCAGAGCTGCTCGCTGCCGCAGAGAGCGATGCCCTTGGAGATGTAGCCCAATAACGAGGGCTGGATGGCAATTGACTATACGATAAAGCTGAGTCAACCCGTCGTCTGGGTTTCATGATAGGCAAAGTCTAACCTTGGCTGCATCGTGAAGCGCATCCTCCCACTCGAAATTTCGCGCTCTTATGACTGAGCGATTGGCATAGGAGATGTGGTTGTTGTCATTTGCGTTGATCTCTTGGGTTAGGAGTTCGTCAGCGGTGTGTAGGATGCCAGTGATGGATGCGGAGTGGAGTGGGGCGGTTATGGAGAGGATCTGCATGAAGCAAGCTTATGTTCCGT
Organism: Suillus clintonianus; assembly: GCF_016758775.1. Lineage (NCBI taxonomy): Eukaryota > Fungi > Basidiomycota > Agaricomycetes > Boletales > Suillaceae > Suillus > Suillus clintonianus. The sequence goes on from NW_024539309.1 coordinate 29,807, forward strand.
GATGAGGGAATGCATCGAAGGCAAACAGCTCACGTCAAACCATGAGTGTTCGTCGTCATTGTCAGGTGCTTCGTCGTCACTGTCAGATGCTTCGTCGTCACTGCCAGGTGCTTCGTCATCACTGTCAGAGGCTTCGTCGTCACTGCAAGAGGCTTCGTCGTCATTGCCAGATGCTTCGTCGTCACTGTCAGAGGTTTCATCGTCACTGCCAGAGGCTTCGTCAAGTTCTGAGGTATGGTTGCTTGGACAGTTGTAACTGCGCAGCTATTTGTCACCGCGCAGAATGGTACGAATGAATAGAAAGGCGAAACATAATGGGTGTGAGCATACCTGCGCATCACTGAATATGATGTGTAGTTGCTCTGCTTCTTCATCCTCTGTTGTCCATTCCTCTGTTTTGTGTTGCTCGAGTATGTTCTTAATAGAACAGAGCAGCACCTTCCCTTCGCCATCTCCACTCACGAGCAGCTCTCCATTGGGAGAAATTGCGACACAGCGAATCCAAGCGGCGTGTTCAAGTACCTGCCTTATCAGCCAGTGTGTCTTTGTGCTCCATAATCGCAAAGTCTTGTCGTCCGAGGCAGTGGCAATGAAGGAGCCATCAGCAGAGATGGCGAGCGAGTGGTAAGTGGTCGGACCAGTGCAAGTTCGACCGATCTGATCTCCATCTTCTGAGCTCCAAAACTTGACTGTTTTGTCAAATGATGCAGAAACAAGTTGCTGGCCGTCAGGCGACCACACAACGCTTCGAACCCAATGTTGGTGAGCGTCGATGTCGAGAAGAAGCTCGGCGTTATCGGCGCGCCAAATCCGGATGGAATGATCCGCTGATCCGGAGGCTAGTTTTAGCCCATCTGGGCTGAACGCAACACTCCAGACCGAATTACTATGTCCGTCGAGTGTTGCAAGGACAGCGCCAGTCTCTGCATCCCATACCATAACTGATTTATCGTGCGATCCGCTGGCAAGTCTCTTTCCATCAGGTGAGAAACACACTGATAACACCCAGCCTGTATGCTTATCCAGCGGATCGAATACCATCTGTTTGCTCTCGATGTCCCAGATGATGATGGTTTTATCATCTCCACTGCTCGCAATTCGCCTGTCGTCTGGCGATACGGCGACTGATCGTACCCAGTCCTGATGACCCTCGAATGGCCCTCCTATCAATGATCCTTTCTGCATATCACAGATTCGCAGAGTTTTATCGTGTGAACCGGTGACGACTCGTCGACCGTCTTTGAAGAACGCGATTGCCAACAATGAGTCAGTATGACTTCGCATCGTCTGCGTTGGTGCTGGTTCCCCTTGCGCCATCTGTGCTGGCGCCACGGATCCTCTTGCGGCGAGGTGCGCTTCTTTAACTACCCCTAACATATCGCGTCGACCTATGTATACAGAGAGCTCGTCAGATGATCGGTAGCATCTCAAATCGACGAGAACAGCATACTATGGGGATGTGGTTACGTTGTAGATCTTGGGGTGCGGTGAGTAGTTCCCAACTCATGTAGGCGCCTTATCCAAGGTTCTTGTTGGCCCAGTACATGCTGCTACGGCGCGGATCTCATTTCGCTTCTATCATGATCAGTGACCCCCTAGTAAAGTATGCGATTGCGTTACTAATTACATATCGGCGGTTTGAGGATTTTTCCTCAGGCAGGATCTACAATTGGGTTTAATTTTATGCGGACCGCGTGAAGCCGCTCCGCATCGTCGCGAACGACGTAGATGGAGCCTCCAAGAGCCTCTCATCACTATGCATACGTGTTCGGTGTCAGTCCTACCGTCATGCATGGATATCCACACCTTTCACGCGTGTTCTGTCCTGAGTCGGTCTAATAATAGTGGCGGAGTTTGGTTGGGGCGTCTTTCTTTCTCCCTCGTCGCCCCGCTAGATACGTCAGTTCTTTGTTGATTGGCTAAATCGTAGTCCTCTATCTCTCCTTCACATCGTCGGCCACTCACATAGTTAATGTCGATTCACCGTTCCCGTCAGAAACTCAGTTTCTTTATCTCATCCAGGACAATTTTGACGACAGGGGCTAACTCGTCGCAGCCGTACAAAACGGAAAGGCCGACATGGTATTGGCCTTACGAAACGTCCTTCTCGAATCAGCGTCTGTCTGGAGGAAGTCCCAATGCCCTTTCTGATCGACTTAGACTCCTTAACGGAATTGGCCAGGCGCCAGTCTTGACAACCCGCGGCGCCACAAGTATCAGTAGGTATCACAAGATTAGGTAACGTTATGTGAAGTCCGACGAGGGTGGGTCAAGGTGCACTCAGCACATTTATTATATTGCCCGGCCATGCCGTCATGCATTAATGACTCATATAGGTTTTTCTCTTTCTGCTACAAGTTTCATCCACCAAAAGGTCAAGCGGTATCCCTTGTCAACAGCTTTTTAACTAGCAAAACCTGGCAAGGGTTTTATCGTCTTGACCAGCTTCATGCTCACGCTTAGTCCTGGTTCGGTCTGCGATGTGTGCGCAGAAGAGTACGGCCCGCATTGTGTTCCTCATTCCATCCCATGCGGTGAGTTCTCAAAACTTTTGACATTGTGGGAATCTCGAGTCATGAGTCCTTTACATAGGTCACGTCCTCTGCTGGAGTTGTTGCCATAAAATCATACAAAAGACACCGCCTCATCTCCAAGCTGCCTGTCCTTTCTGTTACAGTCGTTTCATTAGCGACAATGTGCGTTTGATCCGCATTGACTTTTCAGAAAGCGGATGGGCCGGTCCTCGAAAGGAAGACCGGGGTCCCTTCGTCGAGCCAGATTTCTCGCATCCACACGCAGAGGCTCGTAGGCTGGAGGATAAAGTGGCCAGGGTAGCTGCTAGAAAATGCACAGTGGAAGAGGTTTCGACTTTACACAACGAGCTCCAAGACTGGCTGGGTCATGACAAGAGTTTTCTCGACCAGGTAATTTTCTTACTGTTGGATGTTTGCGGTTCCGCTAACATCTAGTACAGCTTTCTTCTCTATCCCTGAGTGCTGCGCTGCTCAGGGCGATTTTGATGAATCACTTCGCTCATTCAGAAGCTACGAAAATGGCAAAGGGAGTCCAAGCTACCCTAAAAGGGAAGCTAGCCGACATGGAATTAAATGCCAGCAAGCTAGAAACCGACCTAAAGCAGTACGTAACGTTGCGATTCAGACACTTTGCTTTGACTGACGCCACGCTTCTAGACAGGTACGTTATGACTTGAGGAAGCTGCGCACGCCGCTCACCTTGTTTTTTCGTGTTACAGCAAGCCCTCCATGCCCAAAAAATACAAGAATGTCAAGCTCTTCGAGCAGAGCTTAGCCGTTATACTCTTAAGTCTGCTTCCGCTCAAGCTGCAACGTCACCTCCCCGCCCGAGCACCACCGCTCCAACTAGATTAAGCGAGCGGCGCCAATCAGTTTCATCATCGGCGGCACCCCCGTACAATGTACCAGCCATGCCATCTATGATCTCGCGTTTAGCAGCTACTCATTCTCGAAGTGTCTCCGCTTCTGCTGCCGGAGTCCCAAGTCCAACGACACCCACACACGTGACCTCACCATCAATGAGGTCACAGACCCCAACGCAAGCGTCGATGCTGTCATCTCGCTTACATTCTACGTCCCCCATTCCACCCTCAAGACCGCGAACAATCTCCATCTCCGCGACGTCACCTCAAAAAACAACTCGTTTACACTCCGCTGAGCAGGAGAGGGAGCGAGGGGTTCACGAACGTTGGATGCCGTCACCAAACGCAGCATACGCCCCACCGACGGGCAAACCTGTCGCCTATCCACCCTACTTTGGTTCATCCCCACCTCCTGGCCGTAGTAGTCGCTCCTAAGATTAGACAATGCCCAAACGGCCAGTCGACACCAAAACAAAAAGTCGAAGACGCCGCATTTGGGTGATTTCGCGAGGCTATCTTCCGTGATCGGGAGTCAGGATTCCAGGTACACATTTACCACCCCAGATCCACACGTTTATGTCGCAATGCATTAGATTCATCTTCTACGGTCCGATGTTGTGAAGAAGTCTCAAGACTGAAACACGGGATCTCGCTGTTTGAATAGCTAGGACGCGGTCCCGGGCACGTTTGATCCGATTGAAGATTGAAGATTCGGAGGATCTTGGTCTCGTACCTAGCCTCCTTATTTTGTTAGGGAGGGTGGTGATCACCTTGCTCAAACAAAACAATCGTGTGTGTAAGGAGCGATTGCGAGTCTAGGAGAATCTGTGGGCAACTGCGTGCCCGCACACTGATCACCCGGAACGCTTGCAATGCTCTGCAGTGCCTGGCGAATCCAGGGGATGCTGCCCCGACTAGTTTCCTCGACAAAGCACCATCTGCGCAAGCCCTGGCGACCGCTTGTCCCGAGGCTCCACGAATAAACGTAAGATCTCGAATCACGGTGTCTGACTAGCGCTGTGAAATGTGTATAGGCTAGTGGCACTACTGTACATGAGTGGATGTGCTGTGCTTCCTAAATATTATACATGGTGAACGAATTGATGGGCGAGAGATCCCTACAAGCCTCATCGCGAGCTTGTGGCTTGCATGATACGTTCTATCTGAAGTTGTACTCGTACGCGTGCTGCCTTTCCCTCAGGGGTTTGGCCACCGACCAACTTCCCGGCAACTCCACCAATGCCTGTCGTTGTGCCCTCATAAAGCAACTCCAGCATCTTTACCCACTGATTTCCCCAAGTGAACTTAGCTTCCGTGCCTCCAACATCAAGCGCAGCTAGAAAGTTAGGAGTGAGAACCTGAGAAGCACCCAATTGGGAAAACACGCACCGTGAAGGACCTGTGCGGCTACTGCCGTCTCCAGTAATCGCTCATCCCCAATCATCCTCGCGAAATACGTCCAGAAACGTGGCAACTGGAACATCTTATCCAACGGTTGCGGTACAGGCGCAGACAGAATCAGGAAATAAACACGCATCATCCCAGACACGCGCATGATGTGATCAGACGAGCTCTCTCTCTGGCCATCATTAGTCCGGTATCCCATCGCCTTGGTGCGCTCCACTTCGTCCCACGCAGTACCGTCTGAATCTGTGGAAGGAATCACTGACGGCACAGGCCACCCACCGGACCGCTGCACGAGCTTCGCGAAGAAGATGTCTGGAAAGCCTTCCAACGTGCCTAGCAGTCTCGCGGCGACCATGGCCAGGGGTACAGCGCTTCGTTTTTCGGCTGTGACCTCTGTTTCAGCTTGAAGGAGGATGGCTTTTGCTAGCGAGGACAGAGCGGCGAAATAGATGTCTAGAGGAAGTCGTCCTGGCGGACAAATAATTTCTATGAGTTGTTGAGTCTGCAAACTTTCAATGTGAGGTGATGGATTAATAGCGGTAATTAACTTACTATTCGCGAGACGGAGTCGATGTCGTGTGTTAATTGCCCTATCTTTGGTGTTATCTGTCGGCGAATGGCACTCCATTGGGATTTGAGTGGCTTGTTCTCTTTGACTGTTTTCATTGGCCCGGCTTTCAAATTCTGAATTAGGCATTAGTATTGCGGTACGTGGTCAGAAGCAGCGGTTTCACCTTGAGAGTTTCACGGGCGTGTACCCAGTCCTCTTCAGCCAAAGACATTCCCAATTGTACCCTGCCCTGTTCCTCAGCATCCAGCTTCTCCCTGCGCAAACGCTCCTTCTCCTCTTCATGGCGTTTCGCAGCCGCTTCTATCTCCCGCTGCAACTGTGCCTTTTCCTCTTCTATCCGTTTGATCTCTTCCTCCACTTTACGTCTCTCTTCTTCCTCCTTCCGTTTTTTCTCCGCCTCTTCTCGCGCTTTACGTTCAGCTTCGAGTTTGGCGCGTAGTTTCTCCTCTTCGACGCGTATGACGCCCTCTATCCTGCCGCGAAACGTCTTATCCTGCTCCTGCCAACTACTTACGAGCTTATTAACGTCCGCTTGTTGCCGGACCTGCAATGCTGCGAGCTGTTTCTGCACTTCGGCGACCTGCTGGGCGTGCATAGCTGCTAATGATTGCAGCTCCTGCACGTTACGCTGTGTTCGCCGACCTTGTGTCTCTAGACGCGTCTGAACTTGTGCTCTGCGCGCTGTGTGCTGTTTGAGAGGCCGTCAGGGGGTAAATAGCATAGAAAGAAGAAATAGACACGCACGAATGCATCCTTGCGCGTCTGTTTCTCCCATTCTTCATAGGGATCATGATATCGCGTGCGTAAACGGATGGCAGCTACTGTGTCCTCTACATGGCGCTGTTCAGTTGGACTCCGAGACTCGCGCTTTGGGCGGCTGCAAAAAGTCACGTAAGCGAGTGTGAGGACAAATATGGATAGCGATAATGATACACGCACGGAGGTGGCGGCGGGACTTGTGATTCAGACTCGTAGCAGAATGAGTCTGATGAAAGGGAGCTGGGGGAGGATAGTTCTGAGTCTGAATCTGTTGGTGGCCCTTCGAAATCGCTTTCGGAATCTGATGGGAGACCGAAAGTAGAGGTGTGTCTGCGAGATAATCTGGTGGGAGTTAGTTAGCCTAGTTGGCTGTGCCATGCACTATGCACGTACCTCCGTTCAGGAGATGGCGAAGGTGAGCGTGGCAGTCCGTAACGCATGAGTGAAAGTCAGGCTCTGTATCGGATGTAAGTGCCACTCTATTACTGTTGGCTGCTGCAACTGGTTATGAAACCACGGTGGTGATACGATGGCTACCCAGTGCACGCGCGTCGTACGGGGCTCGACTGATATGAGATCTAGAGTCAAGTTTCAAAGCCGACTGGTGCAAGCAGATGCGGCGGCAATTTCAAAAGACGTCCATTTTGGGTGAAAATATTAGATAATAATATAATTATCGTGTCAAAACATAACTCTTTCGCTAACTTCTAAGCGCTGCCCACTACTATTGTCAATGACCCAGACCTAGAGTCTGCGCAGACTTGCACCCAGACCGGCCAGAACTCTGAAATTCATCAGACTTTGGCCCCAGAGTGTCCATTTCCTGGATGCCAGATTATTTTGACAGGCTTTATGCAACGTACCTATCCATCATTCAGACGCAAGGCGTGCTTGCCCATCTTTGGACTTACGATTGTTCCTCCTAAATCGGTGGTGAATTTGCCGCTACCAGAAGCTCTTAGACTCGGAGGTTGCCTGCGTGAACCGCAGGCATGATGGTTTCGCAATCAACTTGAGCTTTGAGGGGAAAAGGTGAGTCGGCAACGAAGCTGGCGTATTAACTTCGCCCACAATTCCTCATCATATAAAGATCAGGACGTTTGGTTCCCAGATCCCTACAATCATGGCCGATCCCGCTACTCCACCGCAGACAAACCAGCCTCTCATCGCACTCATCACCGGCGCAGCTCAGGGCATCGGACGTGCCATTGCCCTGCGGCTCGCAGAAGATGGACTCGACATCGCTATCGCAGACTTAAAATCACAGCGCACAAACCTCGATGGCGTCGCGGAAGATGTAAGGGCGAAAGGGAGGCGGTGTATTGTCTTGGAATGTGACATATCACAAGAGGAGGAAGTCCTGCAAATGGTGCAGGCTACGGAGAAAGAGCTCGATGGTTTGGACGTCGTGAGTGTCTCATGGGCCATAAACCTGCCGAATAGTCTGACGGATGATGTCCTAGATGGTAGCAAATGCCGGACGAATTATTGTGAAGCCTATGGTTGACAGTAAGTCAGCTCCATCTTTGATCCGCTTTGGTGGTGAGTCATCATACCCCAATAGCTAACCTCGCCGATTTCGACGGGATCTTCAATACCAATGTCCGGGGGACATTTCTCTGCTTACGTACTGCAGCGCAAGCTATGATCAGGCGGGGGCGTGGTGGGAGGATCATTAGTATGTACGACTCCTTCTTTTGTATTTGGATAATAATGCCTTTGTGATAGGCGCGTCATCGGTAGCGGGGAAGAAAGGGATGCCTTTGAACAGCATTTACTGTGCGTCGAAATCTGCCATTCGATCATTCACGCAGGCGCTCGGTGTGTACTCAAGAGGTCCTATTACTTGCTCTCATCTCAGTGTCTGCATTCCAGCGGGTGAACTCGGGCCACACGGAATCACCGTGAACGCGTACGCGCCTGGACCAGTTGATACACTTCTCTGTATGTTTTGCTTCCCCTGCTACCCTCGTCCTACCTCCAATCCATCACACATCTTCTTTAATCAGTTTTTACATTCCGATGTTGACATGGCCTCCAGTGCAAAGCTCCGCTGAAGCATGTGCGAAATATATAGGGCTTCCTGACGCCAAGACGTTTCTCCAAGGTGTACGTATCAATATTTCCGCCGGGTTTCCTAATCACTGAAATTGCTTTCCAGTACCAAACGAACGCGGCGCTGCCGCGAATTGGAACGCCAGAAGACATTGCGGGCATGGTGTCGTTCCTCGCGGGCAAGGATTCCGCCTATATCACTGGCCAGACACTCACAGTTGATGGGGGAGTATGGATGGATTAACCGTGTGCTTGTGGCACATCATATAATGTATCCTGTTTGCAACCACCTTCGAGTCCTTAGAGAGAATTAGAATTTATATATGTTCACTTGCTTTTATACAAGGTTGCGTGCCCTTGCAATTGTGGGTTCAGGGCTTCAGCCGGGAAGTGCCGCGACGTCACTACACTCTACACTAGTACTCAACTCCTTGATGTCAATTCCCACCACCTATTCTTGACTTGTTTCCAATGTCACCCAAAAGTCAAACTCAACTGCGTCGTCTTAGGCGACGACTCTCAGTCCAGCCACATTTTCCCAGTCAAGATTGCACAGACGGACATCGTCGGTGACTTGAAAGAGACTATCAAACAAAAGAAGATTGCATTCCGCGACGTGGATGCAGACTCTCTCCAGCTATGGAAGGTAAGTGATCCGATGCCACGATCTGGAAAGTTGGTGGTGTTGACAGTATGATACTTTAAGGTCGATATCGACCCACAGAGGGAGAAGTTAGATCTCCCGCCCAATGTCCAGGAGCTTATGCCGGTTACCCTGCTCTCCCAAGTGTTTACAGTTCGACCGGAGGCTGGGCACCTTCATATATTCGTGGAACGCCCCCCTAGTAGGTGGAATTAATTTGACATGGCGGCTGAGCTGACGGCTGCCTCCCAGACGCCCCCCGTAGTCATTTGCAACTGTCGCCTTCTGCACACGTGCTTCAAGTGCCGGATGTAGCCTGAACGAAGTTGCTGCCAGTGAGTCCTGAGCCTTAGAACACAGCAACTTCGTTCAGACTACATCCGGCACTTTCCCAAGAAGGCTCCTTCCAGCCAGGGGGTACCCTCTCAATTCGAAAATATACAGAAAAATCCTGACATCGCTGTTCGCTGTGATCGACCCCCTGAAGCTGCTAATATTATACCCACCACCCGACTTCACCCAATCTTTGGTGCATTCATGGACGACTGCGAAAATCATGAGCCAACAGGAGATGATAACAAGCTGGTAATGGAGTTGTCATGTGCTTCCGGAGGCTTCGCTCCAGCGCTCTACGGCTTCGAAAACCTTCCAGGCGGATGGTACATGATTGCCATGGAGATGATCCCAGAGGATTACTGGAACTTTCCGATCCTTACCTTCATGATGACGCACTCGCTACAGGACTCCAATCTCTCCATCAAGAAGGTTATGTTCATGGAGACATTCGGGATATGAATGTTATGGTGAAAAGGGACCGCAGCACTGGATTCAAGTTGGTGGATTTTGACTGGTCCGGGAAAATAGGCGAAATCCGATACCCAATGAACGTATATCGAGGAGGTCGTCTCTGGAGACCTGATGGAGCGGACGACGGACAGTTGATCCTGGCTGAACATGATGTTCAGATGTTGCACGCCAAGTTTTCACCAGGTACCTTTACGATTGAATAACGTTTGTGCATGGCTCGAATTGACACCAGGGATGAAGATAGATTGATTTGAAAGAAATTCTTGAAATCTGGAGATTCATATAGGATCAACGCGACGCGGTGGGCCGACAGATTACATCATTCCCAACACCCGGGTATAAGCTTGTCGTCGCAGCAAGAAACTTGGATTTTGTTACTATCCTCGAGAACTTGCCGCAAATATATCCGTTCCTCAAGCGCCTAATGAAATTCCGGATGCCGGGTAACAACGAATGATTCTTTTGGGCTACCATCGCGCCATCTTGCAGATCGCATGCATGCGACTATGGGCGGCTATATGCTCGAGTGCGCCAAGTGGCACAAATCACTGGACAACACGAGAGTCGCTGTTACGCGAGCGAGACGGGGTATGTGTCATGGAGCACTTCAATTCGCTGACAAGACGCCGTATAGGCGATGTGAGCGAGTGCTTACTATGTAGCACAGAGTTGCATTTGAGTTTGGCATTCAGCCCTTCGTCATCTTTCTAACGTTCATTGTTCGGATCCGGATAGTCCCGACTACACGTCGTAGACCATCCTCTCCTTGTCGTCTTCCGCCATGCCATAGACACACGCTAAAGCATCGCCAGCTCAACACATTATGAGAGAGAAGACTGCAGAGTGGTATATCACTTGTCTTCTGGATTGTTAACAATTATTAACCCTTTTCTGTTGACTGATTAGATAATCACTTTCCAAACAGATATTCGACACGAGGTTCATTTGCCGTCAAGCATTGCTAAAATCAATGTCCACCCAGTTAGGTTCGCAAGCTGGCTCTACTATGTGTCCGTTCCAATTCTGGCGTGAGCGCTAACCATATTTCTCCCACTTGATCAGCGACCGCTGAGCTTAACTAGCATAGCGACGCAAATATGCCCCTCGAAGGAACTTTACTACCCAAGCTTCGGCCAAATCGCTTCCTATCCGGACTCTGGCCTAGATTCGTGTGTATCTCTTTGTTCTTGACACTTAGGCTCTCTTTCTATCCTCATGTCGTTGTTAATTTCCTAAGATGTTATCCTCAATTCAGTAGTTCGGCTGTCACCATGTTCATATCATTTGACAGAATCGTTTACTTGGCTCCACATTTTCAGACTTCACATTGACGCGCTTCGAATTGATTAGTACTCACCAAACTAGTTGACCTGATGATCGACCAACTGTATAAAAAGCCTCAAAGATATTACAACGTGTCCTCCCCGTCAATCTCATCGAACATGCCAAACCATCTCCCTCATCATCCCCTCTTCACCACTCGAGTCGAATTTCTTCCTACTGATGACCGTGTGTCCCTCTCCTACCAGCGGGCGAAACTTCTCATGCACACATACAGTACGTTGACCTCCTGATTACATGACTCAGTTGTATATCCCTTGAACCTAGATCTCTCGGCTTCTGATGTGCAATTTTGTTCTTCCAAGTATTGGGCAATGATGACAGACCCTATCATGTCACTCGATACTGCCATGTTGACTATACTGGCCGCTCATGTCGGTCTCACCATTGGAACTCTTTCCCGCCATCTTCACAAGCGTCCAGACCTCCGTCCACTCGTCAACCGTCTCTTGCGTTTCGAAACAGTTGGGATATATCTCCTCACGGAGAGGGGTCACGGTCTAGATGCATTCAACATCGAGACAACAGCTACGGAAACCCCTGAGGGCTTCATTATCAATACCCCTCGCGAAGAGGCATACAAGTATGTACCTTTTCTTAAGCGTAAACAGCATCGTCATCAAGTTTATGTAGGTTCATGCCCGCTTCCACTCCAGCCTTCGGTATTCCGAAGGTCGCTTTGGTTATGGCTAGGCTCATAGCCGATGGCCAAGACCGTGGCTCTCGATTCTTTATTGTGCCCATCTGCAACGAGCAGGAAATGTTCAAAGGTATTGAGTCGATCAGACTTGGTGCTCGTCCTGGAGCTAGCCCTCTTGATTTCTCTATAACCCGTTTCAATCACGTCCATGTTCCACTCAGTGCACTTGTTTCGTCAAACATCTATGACCATTCCCTGCCGAACTCGCCTCTTGAGGCGTGGTGGGATGAGGTATGGCGCATACCTATCGGAACTCTAGCTGTCGCTGGGCCCTGGATATCTTCCATCAAGGCAGCTGCCTTCATTGCTGGTCGCTATTCCATGCACCGGTCCCTCGTGGGTAAAGGGATGAATCCCATACCCATCATCACATTCAGGACTCAACAGTGGCCTATTGCTCACGCAACCACTGTTGGCCTTGTTATGAGCAATTGGTTCCCAATGATGACCAAACATAGCGGTGATAAAACTCTGGATCATCGTGTTAGACATGGCCTTGCGGTCATCGCCAAGGCCACTATTGGTCGACACTTCCAGCGCTGCTTGCCCGAGGTTGCTGAAAGATGCGGTGCGCAAGGCACCTTCGAACATAATTATATGGCCCGCATGGAGGTTCGTACGCATTCCATTTAGTGATACTCAAATGAGATATCGTATTTATTCAGAATGATGGGAAAGGCGTGATCATCGCTGAGGGCGATGTTCTTACGTTGTGCATTCGCTTATTCTCCGAGCTCCTCCTCCAGCGCTACAAGATGCCTCTTCCAGACCCAAGCGAGTCGCTTCTCGCTCGACACGCAGCTTCTATATTGGAGGAGAATTTGACCCTTCTTAGCAGCCTGCGTGAGGGACACCGTAGCCAATCTTTCAACTCTCTCATTCTCCCTCAGGCGGAGCTTGCAGTTGAATCCATGGGTCACGCGCTGGCTTATTCCGCTGGTTTGAAATCTGGTCTTCCGAAGCCAATTCTTGATGTGTACGAATGTGCCGTCATTCGCCGCGATCCAGCTTGGTATTCGGAGAATGCTGGGCTAACCCGAATTCTCCAACGCATTCGTGAAGATGAGGCCATTATATCAATGCTTCCCCATCTCGATACTTATCTCAACAATTTGGCTATCGAGGATTACGTCCCTGTGCCCATCATCTCTGACGAGGCGTGGAAGGAGTATTATGGCGTGATGCCTGTTTTCACCGGGAACGCTATTCCCATTATTAATCAGGTACAGGCTATGCTATAGGCTGTTCTATCATGGGTGTTAATCATTGTCGCCCTAAACACTGTAATTTATATCGCTCCCTTCTCTCGCAGTTAAGATTGCTCTTTTTTTTTCATACGTTCTTAGAGAACCTCTGAGGCTTCTGGAGATTGCACATGCTTCTCTGACCCATCTCGCGTGTTTCAATCTGCCTCCTCCTTTCTCCAAGATTCCCTTCCGGCCCGAATCAGAGGCGTTGGTTCTTCGCGAGAAAATCGTACTACATACATGACTTGAGATAACGCGGAACACCAGGAAAGTCATACGAGGCTCTGTATACACAGGTAATCTAGGAAGCATTTGTCGCTCGACTGAGCGACATAAGTCATAGTGCAAAGGGAGACGTAGATCAATGACCAGAGTTCACTCAGTTCACGATCTAAATATCTCCAGGCCAGTGATGGTGGTTGGAGCTTCTCAGTGATGGAGTCATGGAACACCAAAACATGGAAAGCACCAACCAACAAGCATGACGTGAGCATGATGCGATGCAACAACTGCGTACTCTTGATGTCTTCCGCAGACCCTTATCTTGTGGTCGTGGGGCAGTTCTAGGACTCTCCAGCGTCAGTACATAGACAAAACACGGATGGAGCTGATCTAGCTCGATAAGGGATGTCATCGTGTTTGCTGTTTGATGGTGAGTATTCTCGAATTCGAACAACTATACAAGTTCCGCACCGGGTACAAATCTCGATCAGCCAAATTCCCGGAGCAGGGGTCCAGATGCACATCTGAGCCGCAAAGATAATGCGTTTGTAGGTCCTCGAAGATACTCGCGGTTTCTTTGAGGTTTGCCCTCGCATAGACAGTCTGGGGCACGTAATTCCTGTGGTTGACACGGATTTTGTGTGGTAATTAGAACGACAGAGCATAAGAGTAGTGTTGGAATGGAAGAATGGCATAATAGAGTAGACGTACGTCGACGAAGGCGTTTTGAGGAGATGTTGCACCAGGCCAGCATGATGTATTAGAACTTCTCAGTGACTGAGACATATTCGACGCGACCATCCTGGAAAGCACGAACCAACCAGCATATGTCCGTGGGTGGGTGGGGCAATGGGTGGCGAAAAATTAGCGCGTATGAAACTGATGTTGATTGTAAGGACTTTGATGCATCATGATGTTAGGTATGACCACCGACGGCGTTGAACATGACATTGATGGCCAGTCTCTCGTGGTGCGTCATGAAATGAGGATATGAGCTGATCGAAACTTTTCAAAGAAAAATAGTGACAGATTGCCGGCCCTGAATCAATTTTTCTCTTCTGATCCGACTAAGATCCGATTGAATTTAACTTAAGTCTTGACCACCGTGTGACCAGTTACCAGTATTTCCTGTGCCCCGCTCAGACGGCCCTGCGTTTATCAGAAGCCGTGGTCCACGAATGTCAGCGTCCATAATAATCGCACTCGCACAGGTGAGTACCTTGGTTGACTCCGTATCTACATACTTCTATTTATTCCAGGTATACTAGGCGTTGCCAGTGGGCGTCCCAATTCGTCCCAGCTTTGAGCTCTCTTCTAAGACCTGCTTGGCAACTTGAGTTGTCGTACCGTATTCCACTGATTGTCGTCGTTTTTTTGAATGAAAAGGAGCATTCAAACAAACATCGACGATCACTGGCAGCAGCTGAGGGGCTCTGAGAGCCCCTTTGAATTTTGACATTTCCACCTATCAGAATTTGATCGAAATGCATACAAAGCGCGAACCTCATCTCCGCTCTTTTTTGGTCCATCTTGCCTTTCCCCCTGTCCGTCTTCATCAGCGTCAAAATGCGTGCTATTCACGCAAAGATATTAACACTTACTTACGGTCAGTACCAGTACCACTGCCTAATCCCCAGTCTGTCTCTTAGCGCGATGAGCAAGCTGCATATGACTAACCTACGCCATATGGCATTGGGGTTTGATACTGCATGTCTTGGTGGGCGTGCAAGGAGAAGCTAGGCGACAGGAAGACATAAGAGTGGGGCCGAAATATTGGGTGTCAGTGCGTGTCTCTATCGAGTCGGATGACTGAGCTGATGGAGTGTCGGTTTCGTGGGCATGTCGCATCCATGATACTGCTCTCGCCTCCACAATTCTGAGGTCAGGAGAAAGGTACTCTCAATCTTGCTAGTCTCAGACTCTTCCATCTTGATGTTGATGTAGGCAGTCCTTGTTCTGCGATCGACATCGTGATCCGAGCATACGGAGAGAGTAAGTTGTGTTCGCCAGTCACATCCTAAATGTTACATTTGACTTCGTTGACGTTTTAACAGCGTTATCACAGCTGGACATCGCATAATGGGTGAGTACAGTGTTAATGTACTGGTCGCGGCACACATGCTCATAGTGAGTGAGATGCATATATGCGTGTCATTCCTTGTGTCAAGACTTACATTCACCCAGATGGCCTTCCTCAAATAAAACTCGACAACAGGGGTGAATAGTACTAACGATCCTGATCCACTGCATCGAAAATGACTACACCATCAGGGACGATCCAAGCAGTCGATGTATGCACGTAGCGCCAGAATTCAATCATAGCTCAACTTGCGCTCTCAGTACCTAAACGATGAGCAAGTGCCTCAAGGAAGTCTATTGATTTGGACTCCCAGTCGCAAGAGTTAAGGTCGATCATTCGCCTCGCACAGCCTTTTGGCGCACTTGTCCTAGTGCAGGAGCGTCATTTACGCCCGGGTCAAGGACCTGGCTTCTGTTGGTGACACGATGAGGGCGCTGCAGATATTGTAATAGACATCTCTGACTTATTTCATTCATACATTGACAACACCTCCATGACACGATTGCTCTGAATTTGTGTTATAGTGTATGCTAACTTACAACAGGAAACCAAATGACTATGGTTGTAGGATGGAATCGTCGCTGAGAGCACCAGCTGAGAGTATGTTGTTTGCCGCTAATAGACTGAATATTATGGAAACTAGGACACATACACAAGAGTGCTCATCTAGCTTGATATATACATATGGATCCATGATGGCCGATGGCTCCGCGTTTCCTCGTTTTGAGGGTGAGTGTTCAGCCAGTGCGTCCAATTCCGAGCCCAGCTGCAGCGTGATGTTCTTCTTTCAGTGAGAATAGATCTTTCAGGTTCAGATCTCACACAGCACTTCTCCAGTTGCTTCGTCCAGTTCTGGTGCCGTGATCGAGATGCGGAAGAAGATTGTATCATTAATATTGGATGGATATGTTGATATGTTGACTACCCACTTTGTTACTAGGAAGCCGCCGTCACACACTCAGTGTCTGACCTTGGCATTGAGGTGGGCCTCCTGGAGGTTGACTATCCTGTGTGCTTGATGCCAATATTACACAGAATTTCGTCTTGTATAAGGATGCGTCCTCGGGAAACCTGAAATTGTTGTTCCTGGCTCTTCTTCTTCTTCTGCTGCGGATTCGGCTTATTCGCAACGCGAGCGCTCTGGTGAGCGTTGCAAATGCTAAAGACGAAAGAGTACAGTCGGGCTGCCACTCCAACGGCGGCGCCTTGAGCTGAGTCGATAAGACGCCGCAACGCTAGAGAAGAAACATTGAGCTCGTCAACGTCTTCAACTGTTATGGGCTCATGACTGGCTTGATAAACGTTCTGTTGCAGAGTGAAGAATGTGTTGGTCATGGGTGTAAAAGATGGAGAGGGAAAGTGTCAATGCGTTGTAAGTGAGGATGTAGGAACGTGATCCAAGGCCAGAGCTATTTATTGCTGGATGTACTGTAAATGAATGGTAACAGTGTTTTACAGCAAGTTAGCAGTGAAAGGGGGACGATGAACCACGCATAGGCTGTGAGGTGCATCATTCCAGACTCCAGAGTGAGCACATGTCTATTATTAGATCTGCTTGATTGTTCGCGTCATGTGACCGTGTTTAACAAGCGCGCACTCACCTTGATACGGTCAATCTACTCTCCAATGCCATCAGAAACCAGAATCAGATGCGTCATCTTAGGCGACGACTCCAGCCTCACCTTCCAAGTCAAGGTTTCACTGGTGGACGACAACGTTGGGTACCTGAAATATGCTATCAAAGAAAAGAAGTTTCAAACATCGCGACGTGGATGCAGACTGTCTCCAGCTATGGAAGGTGAGTGATCTAATGCCACGATCTGGAAAGTTGGCAGTGCTGACAGTACGATACATTTAGGTCGATATCGACCTGAAGGAGAAGTTCGATCTCCCGCCCGATGTTGAGCCGCTTATGCCGTTTATCCCACTCTCCGAAGTGTTCGCAGTTGAACCAAAGGCTGGGCACCTTCATATATTTGTGCAATCCACGGTTATCCAACCGTTACCTGCTGGTGAGTCTTCTGTCGATATCGTCACTTTTTCATCCTTACTGATTGCGGTCTGATCAACGCGTTCTCTGCTAGCCAGCCACCCGTACATCAATCTCAACTGCGTCGTATTAGGCGACGACCCCAGCCATATGTTTTCAGTCGAGATTGCACAGACGGGCAACGTCGGTGACCTGAGAGAAGCTATCAAAGCAGGGAAGAGTTTTACATTCCGCGACGTGGATGCAGACTCTCTCCAGCTATGGAAGGTGAGTGATCTGATGCCGCGATCTGGAAAGTTGGTGGTGTTTACAGTATGATACTTTAAGGTCGATATCGACCCGCGGAGGGAGAAGTTAGATCTCCCGCCCAATGTCCAGGAGCTTATGCCGTTTACCCTGCTCTCCCAAGCGTTCACAGTTCGACCGGAGGTTAGGCACCTTCATATATTCGTTCAACACCTCCCTGGTAGGTGAAATTAATTTGACATGGCGGCTGAGCTGACGGCTGCCTCCCAGACGCCCCCCGTAGTCATTTGCAACTATCGCCTTCTGCACACGTGCTTAGGACCCAGCGACTTCGTTCAGACTACGTCCGGCACTTTTCCAAGAAGGCTTCTTCCAGCCAGGGGGTGCCCTCTCAATTCGAAAATATGCAGGAAAATCCTGACATCGCTGTTCGCTGTGATCGACCCCCTGAAGCTGCTAATATTATACCCACCACCCTACTTCACCCAGTCTTTGGTGCATTCATGGACGACTGCGAAAATCATGAGCCAACGGCAGATGATAACAAGCTGGTTATGGAGTTGTCAAACGGTATGTCCAATTTCCCCGACGATGGAGATCGAGCTTACAAGTTCTGTGAAATCCTACAGGAGCACGGTATCGACCTAACGGCCTCGATGATCAACGGCACTGCCTACACTACCGACGGTGACATGCAGCACAAAGGTTTCCGTTTCGCGATCGCCGAAATCAAGAACGAGATAGGATCCTCGAGATACGAACCTCATATGCAAGCCCTTCTATATTATATACACTCTACCAAGACTTTCGCAAAGGACGACCCCGCATTTAGGTTTCCCTGTATACTGATCAGTCTCTTTGGCAGGTTTTCAGTGTTACACAACTTTGTGATGTACTGATCACGACATCAACAGGGCCGCACATTGACTTCTCAGCCGCTGTTTGGGACACCCGTCCGAACATGCAGGTTATTTCGACTGCTTTACCTCTCTTTTATCACCGCACGGATACCAAAATGCGTGAGATGGTCGCGCGCCATGTTGGTGCGCTCAGGAAAGCTCTTCACTCTCTCTTGAAATGTTATGCGAACATGGCATCAAGCACTACGAGCCCTTCTACCGATCCAAATCCCTGCTTTCCATACCCATCTTCTTATACCTGCATCAAGACAGCGTCAACATGTCGTTTCACGTACCAAGCTCAAATGGATACCCAAAGACTACTCTTTTCCGCGAAGACAGAGGATGACGAGTCTAAGATGCTCTGCATCAAGTTTGTTCGTCACTACTCTCAGGAGGCACATCAACGATGTGCTTCCGGTGGCTTCGCTCCAGCGCTCTATGGCTTCGAAAACCTACCAGGCGGATGGTACATGATTGTCATGGAGATGATCCCAGAGGATTACTGTTGTCTCGGGGAACTTTCCGACCCTTACCTTCATCATGACGCACTCGCTACGGGACTCCTATCTCTCCATCAAGAAGGTTATGTTCATGGAGACATTCGGGATACAAATGTTATGGTGAAAAGGGACCGCAGCCCTGGATTCAAGTTGGTGGATTTTGACTGGTCCGGGAAAATAGGCGAAATCCGATACCCAATGAACGTATATCGAGGAGGTCGTCTCTGGAGACCTGATGGAGCGGACGACGGACAGTTGATCCTGGCTGAACATGATATTCAGATGTTGCACGCCATATTTCCACCAGGCACCTTTGAGATTGCGTTACATACGGCGGCATCGCGCGGGCAGAGCTGGGTGACGGGAACGGGCCACATGTTTGGGACGAATTAGCCATTGAGGTTGGAGATAGGGCGGGCGGTTAGGCGGATGGTGGATATCCGGACTCGAATCGGTGGCTCAACAGCAGTTTTAGCGCACGAAGTTTACAAGTATATGCCATCTTCGGCTGATCGTGCTATCAAATAAACATCATTCATTAGTTACACGTACTTGGCCCCTTTGTAATAGTCTTAGAAATTATTGTACCGTATACCCTCCCTCGTATACCGACTTACGATAGAGAAGCGCCTCTTTGTAATAGTCTTAGAATTCCATAATCTGGGCATACCCACAGCAACCTCCCTCCATGACTGGCATATTCTCGTCAGCAGCATGGGGACCAGCTTTGAAGCGGGCGGCAAGTACTTTTCCGGGAGACACTGGCAGTAGTGAAAATTTCGGGATAAGACTTCAGTTGGCAAGCGCCAAAGAGCTGATACGAGTCCCTTGTGCACAATCATGGACTTGATGATCTTGTCCTTCTTTTCGACGAGCTGCTGGCGAAGATTTTTGATACTGTCCATGACTGTTTCCAGACCTGAGATGTCTCGCAACACTTCATTCAGCTGCTGCTGGCGTTCGCTGATGATGCCCCTGATGCTCTCGCCTTTCAAAGGGCTCAATGGCAGGGTAGTTGGTATTCAGTAAACTGGCTCGGAAGGGTATCGGGGTCTGGCATCTGCTAATGGTCAAATTTTCAACGGACAAATGATAACCGCTAAACATACGATTATTTGGAAATGCGTCAGCTGCAACAATATATTCTTCAAGTTGCAAACGCTTTTCAAATCAGCACTTGCAGCACACCAATAATATCGGAGGCTGGCGAGAAATTGACTTGTGAGTTGGCTGTCTGCATGTTCTATAATTGCTATAGCTGACAGTGGTTGAAACGCTCGAGCTTTGAATTTGAAGGTCCGAAGAAGCAAACAGAACACATGGAGTCATGATTCAAATTCTTCGAGTAACCACATACGGCTGGAGTCTGTAATGCAGTAACGGTTTGCAGTCGACCGAAACTACCGTGATAACAAGGTGCCTGCACATCTTAAAAAACGCTACCAGACGATCGATCCGAAGCGCTGGGACTCGGTGTATCTGGCAGGCTGGTGCTGAGCCTCGGATGTCACACGGGCGCGGTTGAGACTGACTCAGGCTGAGGGTGCAGAAGAACCTAAGACAATGACGGTGAGAGTGAACCCAGCAATGAGGCTTGATGACACGCATTTATAGGGTCCCAAAAGATTGATGTTGTCTATAACCACATGATGTCAACTGCGCTGTCACTCTTCGCGCAATACACAACTGCAGACAACCCCTCCCTCACACAAGATATGCTCGTGCTCTTTTTCTCCCTATGTGGCGCCAAGGGTGTCGAATCGGATGCATGTCTTCAGAGCCAAGGGGATCTGTTTCAGACTTGGGCACAGATGTAGAAGTCGATACGCTTGCAGATATACGTGAAGGTTGAGGACGTACCCTCCAACCAAATTCAGATACATCAATCTGAAAGCAGACACGGCTTCGGTGCCTTAAAACCAGAACCAGACGTAGGCCTATTGAGGAAGCAGCTCAGCATCATGGCGTGTCATGGCAGGAAGTCCTCGGTGTCTGCCGAGGAGTCATGCCCCGCCTTCTCCTCCAGGTCACAAGTCGTCGTTTTCGGCACTCGTTCCTCACACCTAGAACGGGCAACCAGACGTGCGCAGAAGTAACTCGCGTCAAGGGAGGAAGGTGTGTTTTGTTATATTGATTATACTGTGTTGCGTTCAAGTTGTACTCATACGATTCTCTCGTACTTCTAAACCGCAAACTCATAGCCCACCGTGGCTCTCCGTACGAAGCTAGTCGTCTATAGGTATCAAACACAAATATTCGCTGACCCTTTGCCAGGAGCCGGCGGGATTCACACTAGTACTGCCTTAAATGGTATACCGAGAACCATCATCGCGGTTGCTCAAAAGCACCCCGATGTGATTCACCGCGTTGATGTACCCTTCTTTTGCGCGGTAATTACAATGTATAATGTTTTGGGTGATGATGGAAGAAGTGACGTGATATCCATGCTGTAGCAGCGTGGTACGGCTTCACCAAGAACCCTATATAAACACCAAGCACACGAGTTGCAAGAAATCCAACGCTGTTTACCACACAAGATCCATAACCTAACGATATTCCCAATGTACGCTCCTTTTCAACTTGAAATGCTACTGACTGTCATGATTTATCTGTTTAGGTCACACGACATGTCAGACTCAGGGGTGCCTGATGCAGCATCAAGAGATACTTTGAAGGGGCCGCCGGCGCCAATGCGGAAAATTCGCCAGCACACGGACAAAGTGTGGGCAGTGACATTTTTCAAAGACGGTCGACAGGTCGTCACTGGTTCACATGATACAACCCTGCGAATTTTGGACGTGCAGACAGGAGAAATGGTAGGAGGGCCATTCGTGCACACGAACCGGGTGCGATCAGTCGCTATATCTCCAAACGAATTACGAATTACGAGTGGTGGAGATGATGCTACCGTTATCGTCTGGGAGATCGAGAGCAAGCAGATGGTCTTCAATCCGCTGGTGAAGCATACAGAGAAAGTTAACTCTGTGTGCTTCTCCCCGGATGGTAAGAGACTCGCAAGCGGCTCACATGATTCGACGGTTGTTGTATGGGATGCGGAAACTGGCGCAGTCCTTGCAACACTCGACAGTCAATGTCGCGAAACAGCGCGCGTATGGAGTGTGTCATTCAGCCCGGATGGACTAAAAATAGCATCCGGAGCATCAGACCATACCATCCGGGTGTGGCGCACCGTTGACGCCGAATGTTTGCTGAAGATCAACGCTGGCCAATGGTCAATTCGAAGTGTTGTGTGGTCGCCTGACGGCCACCAACTGATATCTGGGTCATCCGATAACACGGCCAAGTTCTGGAATTCGTCTAATGGAAAAAAGATCGGTCAAGCTTGCATCGGTCACATTCGCTGGATCACCTCGCTTGCCATCTCTTCAGATAACTCCTTCATCGCCACAGCGTCGGATGACAGTACTGTGCGGCTGTGGTGCACAAAGACAAACAAGCAGTTAGGACTACTTGAACACACTACAAAAGTTCACGGTGTCGCAATTTCTCCCAATGCAGATGTGCTCGTGAGCGTAGCCGATGATGGGAATCTTCGGGTTTGGTCTGTTAGAGACATACTCGAGCAAGGCAAGGTGGATGAAAGTCCAACAGAGGACGAAGAAGCACAAGACGAAGAAGTTCTTTCTCACAGCAGCGAAACGCAGGTATGTTCCTACTCATTATTGTTCTGCCTTTCTTTCCATTCACAACGTTGGGTGGTGACCCAAAGAGCAGCGACGACAGCGACGATGAGCATAACAGCGATCACGACAGTACAAGTGATCATTCCTCGGAATTCCACGATGCCTTTGGCTGTGACGACCAAGACCCATTACTTGACGTGAGCTATTTGCCTTCGATGCGTTCACTTCTTTTCACGGAACGTGAGCTTGCTTCGTGTAGATCTTCCATATAAACACGGCGGTCCGCACTTCTTGGGACCTTCATATCATCGATGGTCTCCTGACCTACGAAATTTATTTGAACGAAGATGACAACAGACACGACACGTATGCCAATCGCTCAATTGTAAGGGCGCGAAACTCTGAATGGGAAGGTGCGCTTGAAGACGCAGTCCAGGTCTGATATTCCGCCCGTCATGATACCATCGACGAACAGTTTGACTCAGCTTTGTTGCAGTCCATTGCTATCGAGCCCTCATTATTGGGCTACATTTCCAAGGGCATCGCCCTCTGCGGCAACGAGCAGCACTGGGGCGCGATGGCAGCTTTTGATGACGCTTTCGATTACGCTTCCATCTATTCCGACACGATTACCATCAATCTTATACTATTGATCGAGGTACTGTCATCGCTATTTTAACAGCCAGTCTTTTACACCAAGACTTATTCATGGTCCAGGCTATAGCACTTTTCAATCTTAGTCGCCACAATGGGACAATGCGGCGAATTCAAGAACTTGCCACCGCTTCTCAACACTCAGATCCAATTCTGCGCAGTCTCGTGAATGTGAGCTTTATATCAGATCTCACGAGTTTTCTCACTCTCGAACCAATTTGTCAGTATCTGCGCGCGCAGCTTGCAGTAAATGCCTATGAGGATGGACGGTACAGCGAAGCTGCCGATCAACTCAACGATATTATTCCTAGTATAACCGACTTGTTTCAGAGCAGAGCACTTTTCGAACCTAGATTGGAGATATTCACGGTGGTGCGCTACAAAGTCATAGAATACATTTTTACTCATTGATGATGTGCTGGACAGCTCTTCGGCTGGGACTTGCATTCGTTGTGGCAAACCGTCAACCAAAAACGGTGCGACGCATGCCTCCACGCTGATCGAGTGATCGAAGCGGTCGAATCTTACCAATACATGATGAGCATGATTGACAAGGATGCCAAGGACAGCGACCTCGAGTGGTCTACTAGTGAGTGCTTTGGGGTCTTCGACGACTTGATCATCGACACTTACTTGCGGGGTCGTTTAGCCTTCAAGAAAAATTGCACTGCGCGCTGTGTCGCAAAGGGAGACGAGGCTGTTGCTGCGAGCAATTATCAGACGGCTATTGAACTGTACTCAGCAGGGATCGAGCTGGACTCCTCGTGCGAATCACTCTTTGAGCACCGCAGCAAAGCAAATTTGGAGCGAAACCTCTATGGAGCGGCCCTTCACGATGCGAACAGGGTGTGGACGATAATGATCATTTCTTTAGCAGATGTGCTTATTTCACCAATCACATAGGTCATCAAACTCAATCCTTCTTCTTATCGGGGATACGAACTAAAGTATGCGGCGCTTCACAGCGCTGTGCGCTGTGATGAAGCAGAGGAGGCCTTTAACACCATGCTCTCCAAGTTAGGGGAAACCCCAGATGCACAGATACGTAAGCACCGAAGACTCATCTGTCAACTCGAAGATGATGACCTTTTCTCCAGAGCTGCAGCACTGCGCCAGTCTATCAGACATAGATGATGCTATTCGACGAATCATTCACGCTCAACGAGAAAACACCCCACTTCGTCTACTGATTCCCGACCCTCTCCCATTAACTGTTTTTGTCGATGCTTCTACTTCATATGGTATTGGTTTCCTCGCTGACACCCGCTGGCTCGCTTGGAGTTTTTTGGGCGGCTGGAAGGCAGATGGTCGAGACATCGGGTGGGCAGAAATGGTAGCGATCGACCTCGGTCTTCGTGCCCTTGTCTGCTCTGGTCTTCGTGGCGTGCACGTGCGATTCCGTTCCGACAACCAGGGTATTGTTGGAGCCTTTAGGGCTGGTCGCTCTCGCAACGTGGTCCACAATGATGTCCTGCAACGTCTCTCCTCTTTTGCTTTCGACAACGGCATCTGGATATCTGTCGAGTGGGTGAAGTCTGCCCATAACCTGGCAGATGGCATCTCTCGTGGCGTTTTTCCTACCTCCTCTCGTTTCAGCTCTCCTCCTCCCTTGCCTGCTTACCTCAAGCCCTTTGTCCGCTTGGTGTAGTTTGGTAGTTCCCTTCGTGCATCCTTTCCAAGTACTTCTGAACCGCACGGTCCCCCACGGCTATATGCTACGTAATGGCCGGTCCAGGAACTTTCGTATTACTTAACCCTTCCGGGATTTCATGACGGACAATGTTTTTACGCTGACCCCACCCACTTGTAATATCTCCACACAGATGCATATTATATACCGAGAATCGCTACTGTAACGTACTACTTCCTAACAAGACGGCGGAGTACCTCTCCCCGAACAGTAACCTTCCTCACCACCGAGAACAACGGCTCAACGACATCTACGTCAACTTCGCTCAGGGATATAGTCGTCTGAAAGTCTACCACCCGTACGTCACAAGACGCGATTTGCAGCGCCGCCATAATACAAGCAATTTCCGATTCTTCCGGATCTGCCGCGAGCGTTAATTTGCGTAACACGGGGAGACGAAGTTCTCCAAATATTTTGAGAACTTCGCGTTGTTGAAAAGGATCCGAAGGGATGGGAAAAGTGATCGATTCGAGGCAATGATGGGTGATTGAATTATTTGGATGGCTGATATCTGATAAAATTAGGTCCACCTTGATGGATTCTAGACGAGGGAACATGAGGAAAGCGGAACGTATGACGCGGGCAGAAGCGTTCTCGACTCGGAGATGGCGTACGTTGTCGCAGGTAGGAACATGTCTGAATCGCATGGTAAGAGACCAGCGATAAGTGATGTGTAGGTGAGTGAGGTTTGGTGCGTTGAAACTGCTGAGTTCTGACCAGCAACACTGCAAGGACCTCAACTGGGGTGTGTCGAAATCACGATTCCAGTCTGATGCGGATGCGAGAGCCACGGATTCCCAACGCTTGCTCTCGGAAAGAAGGATCTGGAGCAGTTGAGAATCTGCTTGTGAGGGTTCAAGGGACTTCTGTCGGGTGCAGCGGCGTGAGACGCGTACGGGGAGCTGTCCGGATGTGATGCGGAGGGTGAGGGGCTGATTGCCAGAGCGTGCGAGCCACGACTGGAGGAGAGATGGAAGAAACGGTTTCAATGGTTCGGTTCGCCCCGGAAGGGAGACCTGAATACGTGACCAGACTGCTGTCGTTGAATGTGCAACGACTCGCCAGAAGTGACACACGCGGGTGAAGACTAGGGGAGGACTGTCAACATTGGCGGACATGGTTGTATCTCCATATGAGAAGACATTAGGATAATCCGCGGTGTTGACGATGAGCAAGAATACGTGCTGGAGAAGTTCCACTGGTAGCCTGTGGATATGGGCTGGGCAGTTGACGGTGACGGGAGAGTCGTGTGAAGGAGTGAAACCGACGTCGAAGGCTGGCATCATTCAGGTGGGGCATGGATGAAACTTGACAAGCCTTTTTATGCGATTTTCAACGTACACGTGTGAAGAGAGCTCACAGGTATATTTCAGCCGAACAAGGCCCTGCAACGTACAGGGTTCATGGGCTCAGTTAAAGTTACATCAGACATAAGTAAAAATGCAGTGACACATACAAGTCACCGACGCGTAGCTATGCACAAGACACTTTGTCAAACTTTAAATTTCCTTTTCAGATACAGAAACCCACTAGGGTTAGGGTTATGACGGACCATGCTGCATGAGCTACAGACACCCTCTGCTGAGGACAAGGTCGAAGATCTCCATGTACCACGCACCCGAAACTCGGACGTAAAGAGGTATCATGATGATGTCCGTGATGATCATACTTGTTGATCAATTTGTCTGTGTCGCCGGTATCGCCTCGTACTAGACGAGCCGATCACGTGTTTGAACGCTTTGATAGCCGTCATGAATACTTCAAGTGACCGTTATTGGACTACTTAGCTGTGGACGACAACCAGGCCAAGTATCGTGGATTGTTTCGCACATTGCGAGCAAGAGAATTTCTACTGCGTATCCTCCTATTATCTGCCATACCTCAGCTTTCATCGTGCAACAAAGCACGCATGGAGATGCGCATTGCGCTGATCGTTCTGTCGATTTGGGAGGTAGCGGTTAACCTCGGTAATATGCTGCGAACATCTCACAACGAGGTAGGGAGCCGTACATTTGTTCTTTCGTGTGGTTATTCATCCGCAAGTCCTGTCAACTCTCTTTTCATCTCAAAGTTGAGGCTGACTCCCAAATACCAGCACTTACAACTCCAGAGCTGAACGTGTCCGGATCATCGAACTCGGACGCTATGCACTTATTGATGCATCAGACGTACCTTTGAAATATGTCGTATCGTTATGTCTTATAATAGCGCGACTCTATTTCAACTTGAAGGTGCGTCTGTGTATCTTTCATTTGTGATCTGTGTTATGCCCAGTGTTCTTCATCTCACAATTGCAGCATAGTCGCCCCCCCTTTCTGAAATCACTTCGCTGGTACATGAACGACAGAAGAGCGGGCTCTCTATGGACTTGCTGAGAAAAACAGAATGGTAAAAGGACAGGGTGCTTACCGCACGACCTGGATCTGCTTGTGGATGCTGCCAAACTGCTGTGCAAGTGACCTGGGAAGTCGTCTTGGCAAGGACGCCAGATCTTGTCATTACCATGTCAAACAGCCGCTCGTGGTCAAATCCAGAGAGCGCTGAGAACACATGTTTTGCAGTGGATTCCATCACTGCTGCGATTTATGACAATTGATGACAATGCGGTCAGTATTTTATGGCTACTCTGATTCCAACTGGAGCAGCAATGTCGATATATCATTATCACCCTCAGGCTACGCGATTCTTAATATTCCGTATCTGCAAACACACGCGGCAGTGACCAAAAGACATTGTGCATGCGCAACCGCAGGAGAAGTTCGCTATTTTCGATTTGTTTCACATCCACGCAGTCAGACACGACAAATTCACATATTCTCATCTAAGTATCGCAAGGCTTCTGGCATTCCAAGTTTCCGTAGTAGCAATCAAGGCGTAGAGCTGGTTGCGAAGCTGGCTACGGAGAACCCGCTGGATATCACCGATGGAGAAGTCGAATGACCACCCTACCTCAAGAATATTATGGTGGGGAAACTACCTCCGCACTTCTGTTAGTTGCTTTACAAGCTTCGCACAATTCGTGTGCAAGCTTTACATGTGACACATATCTGTTACTACTTGCATACATGCCACAAATTCATGCATACCTTCTACAATATTCTGTTCGGGGTTTGCAAGCCATACAAGGCAGTAACCGGCCGTACATGCAGCGCCCGCTAGTGATTCTTTTGTCGATGTTACACTGGCAGAAGCCAAGTGCGACGCTTACTCTGAGGTGTCAGAAGATCTACGCAGGTCAAAGTATATCAAAACGTGAAAGTTCATCATGAAACTCACGCTTGGCTGTCGGTTAATATCACCCCCAGAAGGAAGTCCTCAGGTGGAGGACCGAATGCTAAACGAGCGCTTGTCAATGTGTAAGAGCGCTCACAGAACTCACACAGCGGTTAAAGACTACAGTTGAAATGCTCATAATGCATGGACTTTGTTGGATCCTGACGGCGTTCCCATGTAATTGACCGCATAATGCATATTGCATAATGCATAACCTTTGCATAGCCAATATGCATTATGAGGTACCAAATTGATAGGACGGGACAATAGGTACAACAATGTATTGCATAAATTTATTGTTCTGCTTCAGTGGTATTGTCTCGTTCGACTATGTATAGAAGCTAGCAAGTAATCACGACAGTACGATACCACACAACAATATTTGTCCTGCTTTTGGAGGTGGTGACTCATCCATTGCAGACACGGTCCGCCACGAAATTGCCATTGTAAATGGTGAAGTTATCGAGGTTGATTCTGATGACGACGACGACGACGAAGCGGATCCATCAATCACTCGTCAAAATATTCTCGATTTGTGCCAGCAGCTTGAAGTTGGATGCATGCAATATGGTGATCCTCAATTTTCACTTGATTTATCATCACAACTTCTTAAGTTTCGCGCGAACCTACGACGCGAAGAACTACTTAATGCTAGACAAACTTCTTTAGAACGATTCTTCTCGGTATAATACATGTACTTCTGTAGGACTACTATGGACGATTTTCTGTCACACTTTTGGCGGAGGTCACATGCGTCACAATAGTGTGACACATATGCTATTGCATATGTCTCATAATGCATAACGTTTTGGCGGTCCCAACGGTATGCATTATGAGCATTTCAACTGTACTACTCTCAGCGCTGAACATTTCTCACCGCTCAGTCCCATTACTACCATTTACCTTTCTTCATGGATTCTTCACAGATAAAAAGGAAGATCAATCGCTTTCGAATTCTCATCATAGGAAGAGCGAATGCAGGAAAAACTACTATCCTCCAGAGGGTGTGCAATACGAAAGAGAACCCTGAAATATTTAATAGCGCTGGGCAAAAGGTGCGCATCATGATGCTAGTACGAGACTAATAGTGATCGGTGTCTCATCGACATCAGATCGATGCCGCTGTTTTGACAGCATCTAGAGAGGTAACGTGTACATGCATTAGTTGGCAACATAAACTGACATTTTCTCAGCGTGGAGAGCACGACATCGACAACGAAATGATATTCCAAAACAACCCAGGATTCATCTTCCACGATTCGCGCGGCTTTGAAGCAGGTGGCGAATCCGAGTATGACAAGATGAACAAATTTATCGCGGGCCGTTCGAAGCAAGGAAACATGAAGGATCGACTTCACACTATATGGTAATTGGTCGAGTTGACGACATTCACTGGCTCACTCCTTTGACATAGGTATTGCATACCTATGGACCAGGCAAGCCGGTGTTTTACTGAAGCCGAAGTTAAATTCTTCTCCCGCTGCGACACTGGAAGTAGTAAGCTTTCACCATCTGTCCGTTGTGAATCGAAATCATCGACTGATTCGCAACTTGAATCCTCAGTTCCAGTCATTGTAATATTCACCAAGTTCGACGCGCTCTACGCCGCCGAATTCACACGACTGATAGAAAACGGAATATCGAGGAAAGATGCTAAACAACTGGCTCCAAAGCACGCTGAGGAGTCATTTGCGAACGGGACACAAGTGAAGTTGCTATACGACCCTAAGATCATCCAACGGCCTCCCAAATGCCACGTCTGCCTCCCAGGTAAGCTGTAGATCATCAAAGTCTGATACATGATGACTGTTGATCCATTAGACATGAACAAGGATGATGCTGATTGCGGGGCACTCATCGAACGAACCGCTGGAACTCTGGACGATCAAGTCCTTCAGCAATTGTTCGTCTCAACTCAGCAGACCAACTTAGAACTCTGCATGACATATGCAGTTGAGAAGTATCTACCCCATCATTTGCCTGCCGCGAGCATTATTGACTATCGTCCAGGACACTTGCAAAGCTTGTTACCCAAGATGAGATGTCCTCATCTGGGGTTGAAATAGCTAAATTGGGTGCCTGGTTTCCACATATTTGGGTAAGATGATGGGAATATTCGAAAGTTGCTCTCATTTATGTTGGGTGTTCATTTGCAGGTAGTACGTCTGTTGATCCTCCTTCGTGCTCGAGTCATGCTGATCCAAGTCGTTGCCCACTCTTCGCAGGACGTGAGTGTCTTGATCCTCCTTCGATCTCGAGCCATGCTGATCCAAGTCGTTTCCCACTCTTCGCAGCCTGTGAGTGTCTTGATCCTCCTTCGAGCTCGAGCCATGCTGATCCAAGTCGTTTCCCACTCTTCGCAGGCTGTGAGTGTCTTGACCCTCCTTCGAGCTTGAGCCATGCTGATCCAAGTTGTTGCCCACTCTTCGCAGTTGGTGAGTGTGTTGATCTTCCTTCGATCTCGAGCCATGCTGATCCAAGTCGTTTCCCACTCTTCGCAGCCTGTGAGTGTCTTGACCCTCCTTCGATCTCAAGCCATGCTGATCCAAGTCGTTGCACTCTTCGCAGGCTGTGAGTGTCTTGACCCTCCTTCGAGCTCGAGCCATGCTGATCCAAGTCGTTGCCCACTCTTCGCAGGCTGTGAGTGTCTTGACCCTCCTTCGAGCTCGAGCCATGCTGATTCAAGCCGTTGCCCACTCTTCGCAGGCTGTGAGTGTCTTGATCCTCCTTCGAGCTCGAGCCATGCTGATCCAAGTCGTTGCCCACTCTTCGCAGGCTGTGAGTGTCTTGATCCTCCTTCGAGCTCGAGCCATGTTGATCCAAGTCGTTTCCCATTCTTCGCAGGTTGTGAGTGTCTTGATCCTCCTTCAAGCTCGAGCCGTGCTGATCCAAGTCGTTGCCCACTCTTCGCAGTTGGTGAGTGTGTTGATCCTCCTTCGATCTCGAGTCGTGCTGATCCAAGTCGTTGCCCACTCTTCGCAGGACGTGAGTGTCTTGACCCTCCTTCGAGCTCGAGCCATGCTGATCCAAGTCGTTGCCCACTCTTCGCAGGCTGTGAGTGTCTTGATCCTCCTTCGAGCTCAAGCCGTGCTGATCCAAGTCGTTGCCCACTCTTAGCAGCATGTAAGTGTCTTGATCCTCCTTCGTGCTCGAGTCATGCTGATCCAAGTTGTTGCCCACTCTTCGCAGCGTGTGAGTGTCTTGATCCTCCTTCGAGTTTGAGCTATGCTGATCCAAGTCGTTGCCCATCCATTGACAGGATGTGAGTGTTGATCCTTTCTTCGAGCTCGAGTCTTGCTGAGTGAAGGAATTCCTGATCCATTGGCAGAATGTGAGTATATCCATCCTTCACTGGCCTTGAGTCATACTCATCGAAAAAATTGCTGATTCGTTGATAGCTTGTCAGTATGGTCATCGTCTGTCGACCTCCTGCCCTGCTCACTGACGCAATTGTTGGTCTGTTGTCAGGGTGTAGGTCTCTTCATCCGCTGTCAACTTCGATCCCTGCTGATACATTGGCTGATCTGTTGACAGATTGTGAGTTGGTCGACCCGCCGTCAAGCTCCAGCCATGCTGACTGAAGACATCGCCCACCCGTTCACAGAATGTAAGTTGCTCCACTCGCCGTCAAGCTCGAGCCATGCTGACGGAAGACATCGCCCACCCGTTCACAGATTGTGCGCGCATCGATCCTCTGTCGAGCTCGAGCCTTGCTCACTTGTGACATTGCTTGTTCACTCGCAGATGGTCAGTATTTTGATCCTCCGTGGAGCTCGAGCCTTGCTCATTTGTGACATTGCTTGTTCACTCGCAGGCGGTCAGTATTTTGATCCTCCGTGGAGTTCGAGCTTTGCTTATCACTCACATCGCCCCCTTAACAGACTGTGAGTGTCTCATCCCTCGAGCCTTGCTCATCAACGACATCGCTGATCCATTGATAGGAGGTGAGTTTGTTCATTCTCCCTTGACCTCAGGCTCGAGCCATGCCGACCGAAGACATTATTCATTGACAGCGTGTGAGCGTATTGGTCCTCAGCAGAGGGACACAATTTTCAACTTTCCATCATGATTTTATTAGCTCTGGATTGATCAACACTATGGAGAGATGAAGTCTAGGATACTCTCTGTGGTATGTCTAACTGCTTGCAGACTGTTCACGCAATTCTGATTATGTAAATATGCCAGGCCTCTGCTTCATCACCATTTGAGCAAATTTTACAGCTTGGTTCTGGTGAATCTTCAGGCATCATTGCAGTGGACTTGCTTATTTTCAATCATTTAGCTGTTGTCATTATTTTAGAACACTCTTTCTACATTTTCATCCAGCGACGCCCCCTTCAGTACCAGCAAGAATCTGTTCCCTCTTTTCATGTCGCTTTCGAGCGGTACATGGCGTCTCCGCATGTAATTGCTGTCAGGGACGCTGTGAACACTGCCGTCCACGCAAATCGAGGAAACTCGACTAATCGGAAAGCGAAGCTACTGTTTGGACTTTTCCGGAGGAAGAAGGATTACTCGGGTTTACTAGAAATAATTCTTAAAATCGTTTTAGAACATCGCCTGCGTAAGGTTTAACTCTCATGATTGTGGCGATCCCGCTGATTTATTTGTCTTCAGCACGACCTTGATGCCAGGCAATGAATCACGACGTAGATGGTGCTTGGAGTCATATTCTGGAGGCAAATGAGGGTTTCTAGAACGGTCTGTCGAGGGCGGTTCAAGTTTTGACGGGTATGGCACTACCAAATTCGTACAATCATGCAATTATGGCACTTTCTCTCTGGTATAGCGTATACATGCGTGAAACATGCTGGTCATTTAGCTGAGACAGCGGTTAGGCCTACTGTGTCTCTAACAGTAGCTTGGTGTAACCTCACAAGTATTACTGGTCCGATTGGTCGGGTCAGAACTGCGTATCATTCTGCTCCAGTGTTTCTCAACCTGCATGAATTTTCAAAAAGACATCTGGTTTATTGTCACAGTGACCAAAAGACATTGTGCATGCGCGAACGCAGGAGAAGTTCACTATTTTCGATTTGTTCCTCATCCACGCAGTCAGACACGACAAATTCACATATTCACATCTAAATATCGCAAGGCTTCTGGCACTCCAAGTTTCCGTAGTAGCAATCAAGGCGTAGAGCTGGTTGCGAAGCTGGCTACGGAGAACCCGCTGGATATCACCGATATCTGGAGAAGTCGAATGACCACCCTGCCCCAAGAATGTCATGGTGGGGAAATCTCGTTATAATCTGCGTGTGTGGGGCTAGCCTAGGAGCATGTGAGAAATGACACGGCAGGATAGGGGGAAGACCTACATTCCTCACCCAAACTTGCCTCCTCGGCAAACACAGCACGACACTTCTCGAGCAGCTCATCTTTTGACAGGTTACAGGCCCCTACCTTGTACCCAATAATAGACCGAGGCTCCTCGGGTAGAATAACACTGGACAGACAACACGCGACAGCCCCGTGCATCATCCATACACAGCTGTTCACCTGAGTCTCGGCCGAATCAATAATACGACCCGCAGAGCAAACATCCTTCCACAGATGCGTGACATTGTGTTGACATCCCATCACACTCCATTTGAAAGCACGCCACGTAGGCTAAATGAAGTGCTACACTTATCTTCAAGAAGAAAACGCGGTGCATGACCTTCTGTCGGTTTATGGCAGTGACCCCTGACTGGACACCAGGACTTGTCACGCGGGAATTTGTTGAGAGTGTACAATCTTTTGGACGAAGTGGTTGGCGCGACCTATTGAATACATTATGCGACTGTCACTTGGAAATTTTCCATCCTAGCTGACTCATTGTAATACCAGTTCCACAATTCCGGAGCAAGCGCAGCGACTCTTGAGTTTTCTCTTGAATATAGCCTCGCTCAAGGCGGAGAATCCTTGATAGATAATAAGCACGTCGACCCTTGGTGAGAATTGCAAAAATCCACAAGCCCCCGTTTGTCAAACAGAAATGAACCACGTCTAAAATGCATGCATTGTAAGAGTGTGATACTAACAATGTTTGGCAGGTGTAAGCTAACACTTGAAATCACCAACTTACAGTGAGCCGGACGGACAGCATCACGGAGCCGCAATTTCCAATTCCTCCAGGCTTATATTGAGTAAGCTCAACGGCTTGAGCCATCGTAGAACGAGTGAAGCGATTCCCTGAAGACTGAGGTCCAAAATATCACTAATAGGCCCCATGACCTGCGTTGTAATATATGTGACTAAGTGGGAACATACAAAAATACCAGCTTGACAAACCTTTATGTTCTGTTCGCCAATAAATTTGCATGGTCCACAATTCCAACAAGGAACACCTGGTGACCAGTGTCTTTCGACGCATAACTAGCAAGTCTCAACTCGGGAAATATTGCGACATAAATGCTGTCGCAAGCAGCGGCAGCCCTCGTCGTGGATATCAGAATTATATGAACAAGGACTCGAGCTCCTGCCTCATTCTTTCAGATCGTGAGTACTGCCTCTTGTTATTAGTGCATGTGGAATCACTTACGTGCATGCTGAAATGGTCAAGAATCTAACAGCTCTTCGGGCGCGGGAATGGGTGAGAGCGCCTGAATGGTTTTCTCGGAAAACTTTGACCTAGATCCCTGGGTAACACCCGGATGCTCCAGGGTGTGTACCGTAACTGATAAACAGGTCAGGTGCTATAAGCCACAACTTGAAGATGTTATTACATACTTCAATGGCTCCGAGTCTGAAGGATTCGAGGAGTAATGGGCTAAAGCACGAGGGGTGGTGGTGGTAAATGAAGCAAAGAGCCTGACTCGGAGGGTGGGGTCTTTCAGTCCTGTCCAAGGGTAGATCAAGTGAACGTATCCATGTGAGCCGAGAAGCTAACCGGAAGGAAAGGAAATGCAAACGCCAAGACAGTGAACCACCTGGGCCTTCCCATGACATCGATGTCGAGACTCAGCAGAAAGACCTGTCACAGTGCAACATGCTGGTGATCTGTCTCCCTGACACCAGGTGGTCAACTACTAAGTAGTCGCCCACTGCCGAAGCTGAGATCTGAGAATTGAAAGTGCGTCGTTGTAGCCTATTAATTCTTGACTGAGTTTGTTGAACTTTGTTCAATGCTGACTGGGACCTGTTGGGTCGTTAATGGCCTGGGAGAACAATTCCGGGTCCCGACTACCCATTTGGCACTTTGCGCCGTCCTTCAAGTTATGTTTCAATTCACTTGTCTCTTGAAACCCTAGCGAGAAACGTGCGTATTGCATAGCAACACCACGTCTACTTTTAAGCTCCTGGACTCGCAGCTTATAGACCGCGCACGAAACTACTTCCCGACTTTGATCGAGGACACCCGCGCCGAATATACGAACAAGGTAGACCTGGCAATGCGTATCGAAAAAGTGCGTTAACGCTGCCACAGTGTGTAGGGAACAGAATCGTGCGAGTTGGTTGTATGATGGCGATACCTATTACCCAGTGACTCTCGGAGACCTGAATTTGGTCAAGAATGGTGATAGAACAGTGGTACGTCCCAACTTGATTCATATCCAGTGATTCGGGAATTACTGGAGAGAGTGCAATCCTTTGGGTGAAGATATCTTGGTTGGAATGAGCTATTGAATAGATTATGTGAGTATTACTTTCAAAATTTTTGTTGATCTTTGCTGATCCATTGTAATGCCAATTCTACGATCTCCCGGATCAAGCGCAGTGACTCTGAATCTTCCGATTGCCAGTTCTCCAACTGTAAGGTTATAAATGTTCGATTCATATTAGTATGCGTATTCACCCTCATCATTCTTGACGAGAATTACAAAATCCACGTATGCCTGTTTGTCACACAGAAACGAACTGTGTCTTGCCTGAAGTGCATATTAAGCAATGCGTATCATACTGATTTTGAAAATTCAATCAAACGCCAACACTTGACTGGCGCCCTCCGGCATGTGCTCGCACAGATGTCCGTCGTTTGCACGGATTGTGCATACTCAGCAATGTCGCTGGCCAAGTACATGCGAGTCACTGCTTAACACATAAGGAACGAACATTGGTTCTTCGTGTCAATTCGAGTGACGCCTTCGCCATCTCTAGTCAGCCATGTGTCGACTTGGGATGACGGATTGGATAACCCTTGAAACTGGCAGTCTCATTTTAGGAGGAATCACCACACCGCAACCATCATGACTTTGGCGGCAGTTTTGGCAAATGACAGAGGAATAGCATGGATGATTGTGGTTAAAGTAGTGATATATATCCTTAAATCGGATATGAAGAGAGGTTAAACTTGTCGATACTTGGCTTGATAGTAGATGATAATTCATCGATGCGCTTCGGGATGGAAAGACAGTTCCCCTAGAAAGGCCTAGATTTTTGAAGTCTTTCCAAGTCATGAGTGCAATTCACGGAAGAATATTTTCAAGCTTGCCATCCTTCGAATTGCCAGCTGTCCCCAGGTATTAATGGACAGGGGCTTAATTTTGCCACCGGATTCGCTGAGTCATCATAGCAGCGTATTGCACGTTGACACCGCCCTCATAAGACATGTGGTAGACAACTTTTGTTATGAACTAGGTATGCTTGTCGTTCATCCCGCAAGTTGTTGTGACGTCTGCCTCGATCCCTACTCTATCTCTTCAGAACCCGCTAATTCTCCACATGCCATCGCTTGTGGTCATATCTTCTGTCTCACGTGCGTTCCTACTCCCGGCCAGCTTACGGCCACCAATATTCATGTCTCTTCTCTCATATCCGACTCTTCAATCCCAGGTGCCTTCGCTCTTTATCACCAAGTGCATGTCCACTCTGCCGCAAAGCTTTCCAGCCAGATCGTGTCAAGAAACTTCACCTTGCGAATCCACCCGAACTAGACAACGCTGAACAGGATGCTATCGATGCTCATGCCAGTCTCCTCCTCCAGCGCATAGCTCTAGTCTCAGGTGAAGACACACCCGAGGCAGATGTTGTTGAAGTAGTCACCGAAGTGCAGGAATGGCTGCAGTTTCAACCGGATGACCCCAATTCTGTGAGTCCTTTTCATCACACAAATACGGCGTATACGGCCCCTTCCTGCCAATACAATTCTTCTCAAATTTCTCACATGCTGTATTTCTAGCATATGGCCCTTCGAGCTGCTGTGGCTTCCCTCCAGCGATACAAAGCACTTCAAGATCAGAGCGAGCGTGAAAAATTAGAATATCGTCGCCTCCGAAGCCAACTTCGGAACAACAAACGAAATGCAGACCACGACTCTAAAACATCTCGCGCAGTGGAAGAAAGTCTGCTTTCTAGGATTCAAGAAATAGAGAATGACCATGCTTTGTGAGTCTCCACTCGTAAGTTACATGACGAATATTTTCTAAATAACTTCTCTATTGTAGAGAGGTGATCAATTGGCTCAGCGGCATTTATATTGGACTTACCTTGCGTCCTCGTAGCTGTCTCAATTACATTCTGAGCTGGAAAACCTTAGAAATCCTCAATCCCGATACCGCAACAACGGTAATCCCCTTCCCCCGCCTCCAGAGCCCTTGCCTATCGATCGATTCCCGACCTTTGCAAGGCCCGGCGGAGGTCTTGATTCTCTCCTAGGCGGCGCTGTTCCATACCCTGCACCACCTCCGCGAGACAACACCACCCACGTTAATGGCGATGCCCACGCATCAGGATCTAAGGGAACAACCTCAATTCACAAGCCAGTTTCTCATCCCCCCAAACCCCAACCTGTACCAAATACCAGACCTCCCGAGGCTCCTCGGGTAGAAGAGCACTGGACAGACAACACGCGACGGCCCCATGCATCATCCATACATAGCCGCGCACCTGAGCCTCAGCCGAAAATAAACATCACGACCCGGGGAGCACACATCCCTCCCAACGCTATCCGCATCAACCCATCTCCCACCTGGGCAGCGCGTCCCCTCGTCGTTGAGGATCGGCGATCTGACGACGAGAGAGAGCTAAGGCGCAAAGAGAGGAACAGTATTAGCGTCAGCGTGGACGTGGCGAATGATGTGTCTACGCGGCTAGCCTCCGCCGCAGCTTACATCTCAGGCTATGGCTCGGGGTATGAATCAGGCTACCAGCTAATCAGCGCTCCGTATGTTTCGTCGACCGGTGGCAACGAAAGGGCTTTTCCGCTGCTAGAGACGCAATCACCGGAGCAAGTTACGGATGCTTTGGGCTTGATGGGCTCGTCGGGAGAAGATCATATGACGCCTGTACCTCGAGCGCGGCCTGTTCCGAGACGGGCTGTGACCGAAGCGGCTCAAGTGGATAATGTTTCTAGAAGTCTTTCAGATGTGTCTTTGCTCGGTACGCCAGCGCCTGAGAATGGTATGCGACGTCGAGCGACGGTGCAGAACGTTGGTCAGGCGATCCGAGTGGATAATATTTCCAGAGGTCTTTCGGATGTGCCTTTGCTTGGTACGCCACCGCCTGATAATGGTGTGGGACGTCGAGCGGCGGTGCAGACTGTTGGCCAGATGCTTGGTTTAGATATTGGGCTATCGCTGTCGAATGGGAATGCGGTAGCAGGATCGTTGCGTTTGGATGATAGCGCAGCTGGATTCGCGCGTCTAAACGATGGCGCACCGTCCCGTCCTGTTGACGCCCAAATCCGCATGCCCAGACCCCGAGCACTCATCCCTCCCCTAGATCCCTCACCAGACGCAGAAAGCCCAAGAAGCGCCACCACATGGGGAACCTTGTCTACCTCACGAGCAGGCAGCATGGATCACCTCGGCCTCCTAGGGCTGCACAACGGTGGCGTACGTGGGCAGGGGAGCGTCGCCGGCGAGTCCATAATAGGACGACTAGAGTCCGACGAGGATACTACAGATGATGACGGGGAAGATATCAGCGTGACACCTGTCATACCCATGCCTACTGCTGGACCAGATGCATTGGGTCTTATTCTTGAAGATGGAGGGGAAGCGGATTATATAGCGCGAGATGAGGAGTGGAGGTATCGTGCGCAGTCTTCGTATGCTGCGAGTCGTACTTCGTATCCTTCGAATCGCACTTCGTTTCCACCTAGTCACACATCACATCCACCAAATCATAACAACAACTCGCGCCCATCAAATCGCACCTCTCATTCCCAATCCTCACGCACCCAGCGCGCTCAATATGGTCGACACACATCACAACCGAGGGGATACGAAGAAGGGACGACGACGCGCGTTCCCAGTGGCAGTACTTCATATACGAACACCAACGCGTTATCGCTCCATTTTGATGCTTCGCTTGCGATGCACGATCATGCCATACGTCCTTTCACAGGCGCTGGGAGTGGTTCTTTTACAAGTGCCGGGCATGGTCCGTCTACAAACACCGGACATGGTTCTTTCACAAGTGGGGGGCATGGTCCTTTTTCAAATACCGGGAACGTCGACGGCCCACAGATCGTTGCTCCTACCCCAATCGTTGGCGGGCCTAATATCGCGCATATGTGGGCTAATCGTACATGACTGGGTGCTTCTGATCGTTCTTTTTTATCTGGAATCTGGAATATCAGGGATTATCCTTCTTTTCCCCGTTGGTTTTTTGTCGCTGAGTTTACTTACCATAAACATAACATAGACCCTTGTTTGCTACCTGTCATATCTGTTCGTTGTTGTGCTATCTATCTCCTTTGCTTGGATTGTTGTATTATTAACTGTTTCTCTCATTCAGCGCTGTACGTCGTGATTTGTCCTAACTGTAACAGTCTGTCGATCTTGATCCTTTTCATTGCCGTCAATTTCATCAGATGAGCGGGTTGAATTCGGCTTTGATGAGATCGGTGCTATGATACTGGGGTTTTGAGATTATCGCATGAGATGTGATGAGCTGCCTTACAATGTGAGTTTGTTTTTCCCTACAGCTAGCTGTGGTGCGCATCAAGTGACTATTGACATGGATTTTGGGCAAGCAGCGGCGATGGGTCAAGCGATGGTCACTTAATCTTAACTAGTGGGCACGAGGCTCCCGCGATGCGTGTGTGCTATGCCGCTAAAGGCGCTATGATCACCCCCGTCATAGTCTGTAGATTACGCCCTGATGTGCCTGCATGGAAGGTTCCGTCAAAGTCACATTTAATATTAATTGCTGGAAGCGATAGCGCGTCCTTCCATAGTCTCCTATCTTTGGTAAGTACCGTGTTTTGCTGCATGCTGCGGATCAACTGAAGCGGCGATGTTGGCTTAACTGGTGAAAACACGAGGCTCTCGGCGCGTGTGGTGTGCGAGGCCAAAGACGCTTCCACTGCCAGCTCGTGTAGGTGATGCAGGTCAAAGACGGCTGATAATCATTGCAATTGTAATACCCCTAGTAGCATATTTTCCCCACGCGGACCGAATAGCAAAGAAGACGGCCAATATTGCGTATGTACGTTGCATGTACGTTTTGCATGTACGCCATCTCTCGTAACTGTCAACCGCGTCACGCCGTTGCCGTTGATTTCAATGTCATCAGATGTGGCGGGTGGAATTCGGAGTTGAGTGCGATTGTCCGACTTTTTATAGCACTAGTGTTTGAGTTTTGTGGCGCGGATCTGCGATAAACAGTTGACCGTGGTCACCGCATCTGTTTGCTTAACTTGTGAAGGCACGAGGCACCCTGATGCGTGTGCAAAGTGCAGCTGAAGACGCTGGTCATACCTAGCCTCGGAGATCCTGGACAGACAAACACTTACGTCTGGTCTGAATCACGCAACTTTATCAGTACTCCATGGAAACTTCCCCAGTCATTAACATTAATCATGACAGTGATAGCGCATAGTTCCCTATCTTGGGCAGTCACCCTGTGCTGGCTGATTGATCTCGAAGAGATAGTTGAAATTAAAAGATACTATATCGGGACAGCAGTGCAGCCATCTGCGTCCAGTCTCCAGAGACATCCAGTCGGTGCATACTGATGAATAGCCGCAACTGCGTCCATCGGTGTTGAATGACGTCCGTGCCGGGCTCCGAGGTCATCGCAGTGCGCCCGACTCGGACGCTCGAAATAGGTCTGGAGTTTGAGGCGGAGTACTAGTGGTCTGGATCCGTTCCAAGTCAAGAATCCTCAGAGCCACGCTGAGCCGAGGATGCAGAGCCATACCAAGGGGATAATGCACAGAGCCACAATTGACGATTACGCCCGGATGACCACGATGGGCGATGTGCCTATCGATAGTGCGGATCGAACAGATATACTTCTGAAGACTGATGCAAGGGGTGCGATGATGACTCCGAAGCCTTCTTGCCTTCTTGGGAGTGAAGCATTAGTTTGTTCAGGGGTTGCAGATAGTCCGAAAGTTTGGGTCGTACTTAGGAGGGGGAGATGGTATGAACGTGGGGCCGAACCATGTATGTTGCTGTAGTGGACGAATTCTTGAGAATCCGGTGTTTCTATAACTACCGACACAAAGAATGAGGAGATAGAATTATGGTTTGTCCGCCTGGAAAGGTGGACAAAGAGCATCCTGCATAGGACGAGGAGCCGATACCGATAAATCAGACGTCCAAATGAAGGACCCACCGGAGAAAACACATACCCGTAAGACAAATCGGAACCGATGACATGGGCAAGTTGGCGAAGGGCACGGTCATTTCTGAGGTGACAACCCAAAGCAACGGCTCGTTTCATAATCCAGCGTTCATGGGGATCTCCAGAGGCTAGAGTAGTGAGTGGAGCATCATGCATCATGGTTGATATCAAGGGTGTTGGTGCGCGTCAGCGAGGTATCGTTCTCCACTGGATGAGCTCTCAGGTTGGGAAATAGAGCTGCCTTGAGGCAAAATGGACCTAAATCCAGTATTGCTTTGGCAGGAAACCTGTGGATAGTCACGGTATAAATACATGTTCGGAATTGAGCGTCTTTTGAAAACATGGGAGACGCCCGTGTCGCTTTGACATCGTAACACCATGTCGCCATCGAGCACCCCAGCACATCACCCTTAACATCGAGCGACATTGCAGAAGAAGACCGACAATACCGAATTGATGATAGAAACTTGCGAGAATGATTTGAGATTATCATCGGATGTGGAATGTTCCAGCCGTCCATCCGCAACTCCCCGTGATAAATAGGTTTCGCGGTAATCCAGAAGGAACGTAGCGGTAATTCAGAAGAACAAGAGAAGGCCTGAGGTAAAGTCGGAACTAGCCTTGTGGGACTCTACGTTCAAGAGCCAGGTGTTTAATTTGGGTATCGCTGTAAGTACTGTGATGTGACCAAGGCATGACAATAACACTGCACGTTCAAGTTGTGACACGTGCACCTACGTGCACAGTCCACTACCGACGGCAAAGGTGATGCTTTTTTGTTCAGTGCCAACATGAGGGTGCATCATGATAATAACGAAACGACTTCGGACAAAGTACGTTAAGCTGTACGTTTTTCGCGGCATCTCTTAACGAAACGTTTATCCAACGACTTATTATACAACGCTGAAACCACGAGGACCAACCTATCCGTGTCGGGCCGGTTGGTTCCATGAGATCAGTGCCCTGCCGAACGAACTGATTGTTCATAGGCACCCCTTCTCCATGCCAGGCAACCGAAATTGAACGTGCGGTAAAGGGGGGTTGTTCATTGCTGTATCCATGCCTTATTTTCCAGGAATTAGATTCAGCCACTTCGGTGCAAACTCTCAATCCCGGCGAGTGGCACTAATTTCCTTCAGCGTTTGCTGCTAAGCTTCATTAAAGGTAAGACTCGGGTCATGAATGAAGTTCTTATCGCGGCCGTTCGAACTCAGATCGGAAGCTCCATTCAGGTGATTTGATCGTGCCAACCTAGTATGTGATCGTTTCACTTAGGTTTGTCTAGGGCCCTCAAGGAAGTGGCGAAGTTCTGTCTCACGTCGCTTAACTGCCTCGTGTCTTCTTATAATCTCTTCAACGTTATGGATGTTTCCTGCTCCCCTGCGTAACATTACACCACCCACCCCGCCACGCACGTTAGGCCTGGCCCTTAAGCCTTTGCTGGCTTAAATCCCTTCCTTCCCCCATATACCCGAGTGGGTCCTTTACAAGTCCCTTCATCCCTTCCTTCCCGCACGGCGTCTCCTTGCCAGAGTAGGCGATCACGCTGCTGTAGGCTTGATTCGCCCGTGTCCCTCCGGATCTTCAAGACAGTCCCTCCATCATCTTCCAGCCATGTTGGTACTCAACAAGTCCTCTACCTGTGATGTCTGTATGGAAGGTTACGCAGCTGGCGGCAATTCGCCGCACTCGATCTCTTGTGGGCACTCATTCTGCCAAAAGTAAGTATTTGCTTCGTCGATCGTATATTGTTTTCACATAACTTGCCAATCTGAAGGTGTCTCGATCATCTTTTGCGCCACATCTGCCCCCTTTGTCGGACTCGGTTTTCCCCTCAGGATGTCCGCAGGCTTCACATTGATATGCAGTCTCCCATGATTACGACCGCTTCCATAGAAGAAGTCCCTGAAAACCCTGAACCTTCTTCGCCGCCTGATGACGAAGCACGCGCCCTCCAGAACGATATCGCGCGTGTCGTCAAAGAAGGTGCCAAGCTTCCCGAACTCCGCCGAGTAATTGAAAAATGTCGAACGTACTACAAGTCTCAGTCAGCTGACCAGGTATGTTCTTGATGCTGTCATATTATAACGGTCCCAGTTACATCTGATGCTGCGTGATTAGCAGAATCCTGTGAAAGTGAGCGCGCTGCTTCTTTGGAACCTCGCCGAGTCTCAACGTCATCTCGCGGAAATGAGAAAGGACAAGCTAGCTGAGGTTGAGAAAAATCGGGTGGTGGAAATTGCTCTGGAGGAAATAAGACGGGAGAAGGTGGCTGAGG
The DNA here is from genome assembly GCF_016758775.1 of Suillus clintonianus. Lineage (NCBI taxonomy): Eukaryota > Fungi > Basidiomycota > Agaricomycetes > Boletales > Suillaceae > Suillus > Suillus clintonianus. The sequence continues at coordinate 73,710 of NW_024539309.1, forward strand.
TTGAGAGGACCTGCGAGGCGAAAATTGCTCTTGAGGAAATACGCTCGCGTCTTACGACAGAGATCATGGATTTGCAGGTGAAATACGAGGAACTGCAACGTATTCGACAGGATGAAAAAGATACTGCTCTTGCTGTAGAGAAATCTTTGAGGGAACATTATGATGAATTGAACGCATATTGGAGGAGGTAAGCCCACCGTATTCTAGTCCATTTATATCATGGACTTATCAGTGCCATTCAGCAAAGTCAGTATATCCTTGTTTCCTGCGAGCGTTGTCTTACTGACAGCCACAGTTCGAAGCCACAATGCGTGAGAACAAAGTTCTCCGAGAGGAACTCGTGCGCGCTAGAATTGCGTTCAACCCATTACCCGACTTCCAACGGTCAGTGGAGGTTCGGTATCTTCATGCAGCGGAGCCCAAGCATCCTGAGAAGTTGATCGAGGACGATCCTCTGAGCATCAAAGCACGAGCGAAGGCTAAAGCGAAAGCAAAAGCCATCGAGGAAGAGGAGTTCCATTTGTCACCTCTCACCCAGGTAATCGGAACTTGGCCTTCCGCAATTCAGTCGTTCCGCGCTCTGGTGGATGAAGATGAGATCGACGACTTAAAGAAGACCGGCGGCAAAAAGGGATCGGAATCGAGGCCTGACACAGACGAAGATCAAACAATGGGTGATGCTACGTCTCAGATTGTCTCCATTCCTCGGTCCTCGTTGTCTCGTCAGTTGACCGACTCCTCCGTCCCTTCGTCTATATCCACTGTTAATCCGGACAATTGGTCTGGATTGTCACGATCTCGCCCTCGCGATGACATTGTCATGTCGAGTCGTGATAGGTCTACTTCACGTCATCGCTCCACTGAGCGTTCAATCGCTTTGGCACACAGTGGTACTCATTCACCGTCTCGCAGACTGTCACGGGAACAGTCCATGTCGTACATATCCAGCCGTACTTCCTCCCCCTCACGCCGCTACCCCTCGGACCGCCTGCATGGTCCTCGGATGAAGGACACTAATTCACGAGATTCATTTGATGGAGGTAGCAGGGATTACGAAATGCGTGCAGGAGATACGTACGAGCCCAAGTTGAAAGATCAGTTCACACCACGCCAGATCATGTCGGCCGACGACCTCCGGGACAAAACCCACGAACGCCTGCGCGCGCAGCTCCATGACATCCTTGACAGCCCTGTGGTATCATCCTCTCTCAAGATGTCGATGTCGTATAGCGACGAATCACCGATGCCCCCACCATATCCACCACCACCATCGTGCAATACGCTCCCTAGGCCGACGAATTCTAGTACACGTATAAATACGCCGTTGCGGAGGAACTCCACTGCGAGTCAATCAGTGACTCCTACACCTGGTCCTGAGGAGGGATACCCCGCAACAGTTGTGCCAAAGACATTGGTCCATGCTAGTAGTGTCGCGATGCAGCAGGAGAAGGAGAGGCGGGAGAGGGAAAGACAGCGAGAGCTGGAACGTGAGCGAATGGAGCGTGAACGAATGGAGCGTGAACGGGGGCGGGATCGTGACCGCGACCGCGACCGGGATCGGGATCGGGACCGTGATCGTGATCGTGATCGCGAGCGGGAACCAGAGTGGCACTTCAAGGACGCCACCAATGTGCCATCCGATGCTTATTCCTACCATCGCGATCGACGTATAGGCAGGACCAAGTTGTCTAACCCGGTCACCGCCGGAGCAGACTGATGAATCGTATGACCTCCCGGATTTATTAACCAACTGTCGTTTCTGGATTTTTGTTTTCCCATCATGATTGCTGTCGATGCGTCCTTCTGCGGACTATGCACAAGGGACTGTTTATATGAGCGAGTCCGAGCGGACTCATCGATGTGTAGCTAATATTTTTGTTAATAATGGTTTTGTGGTGTTGTACTGACTGATATCGATGCGTACCTGCTGTATTTTCATTAGTTAGTGTGTCGAGCTATGCCAAACTTGTATTGTACTTATTGTACGCGCATATGCAATAGATTTTTCACGCATACTTTTGTCTGTGTTCTTTTCTTCTTTCTCAAGAATAAAAATAAAACGTCTGGGATTCTTTGATTCCTACTCCATTGATTTCTGACTTGTGTTATCGTATCTCCATCATCTCTAGACGTTTGAAAGTGTGCAGGCATGCAAGATGACCACCCTTGATTGCGCAAAACATACCTCACGTAGAAGCCAGTGTAACGTAGATAAGACGTAGGTGACGGTACCTCTAAGTTTTAGCTATTGTCGACGCCAATAATAATTTAAGGGGTCATATTTCCGACATCGTGAAAGTCGGCTGATATTTGATGGCTTCGGCGTGGCTGAAACCTTAGGTACCCCCAGATTCTCATCCATCTCTAAGCCGTCGGAATCTTCGGACAACACGCAGTGCCTTCAGTTGCTTAACTACCTGCACTCTGGACGCTCTCTTCTCTTGCAGCCCCGTGAGACTTCCTAAACGTATTTCGTCGCTCGGCAGCAGAGGTTGGCCTAATGGAACTTGATCTATGTGACCACAGGGTGAGCATAATGAGAATAATATCTCGAAACAAAGCTACCTTCAATGAGGTCTGAGTTGCTTGGCGGTGTATTTCTGGTCATCCAAGATGGATGATACGCAGGTGGAAGTCTTTCTGTAGGTGCATCAACGGGGGGAATCAATGTGCCAGCATCATCTTCTCGGATGTAGGACGCTGTTCTAGGCAAATTGTCATTTGCGAAATGTAACGCGCCAGTTGGCGTATTGAAGGACTGGGCCTGCTCAGGGCTCAAAGAATGTGTCATCGGCAAAATAGACTCCCTAGACCCGTTAGTTCGTCGATTTTGACTGAGACTACTGTATCTTTGAGTAACTACCAGGGGATGTCGTGAGTACATAAGTGCACACATTAGGAGTACAAGCACCTAGTTCAGTATTCGTCAAAGGTGCTCCATAGATGGACTGGGCGCCAGGGAATTGGTCCGGAAACACGGATGGCGTATCCTGGATCGTGCGAAAGCGAGGCCGTTTGCGCCGCCTGTAACAGTAAATACCGCCGAGCACTGCGGCTATGGCGAACGCGGCGCCACCCACTGCACCACCGATGACAGCGTTCCGTGAGGTCGATGAAGTAGATGAAACAAATGAAGCAGATGAAGCAGATGGAGTTGCATTCCCAGAGCTAGACGACGATGTAGAGGTAGCACTGGTGCCAGGGAGAGATGCACCTGCAGTAGGGACCGTTGTGGATGCGGGAAGGGATGCGGAAGGTGAAACTTGGTTCGGGCACCTCGTGAAAGTGTTGTTGTTGTAAATTGCCTGCTGTTCTACTGCATAATCCGCTGTCCATCGACTGGGTCATTATGAGAAATGAGCTACTGCCCCCTTCGATATTTGACTCACTAGAACCTAGCTCAGGGTCAGCCAAGTACCCGCAGGCATGTGCGCCAAATAGAAACTTACCAGGATCCATCAGCCCAATAGGATCTATTGTACATAAAGTCGTCAATCTTGATGTTCTCATTGCACACAGCTTGCTGAATACTTGGTGGAAGCCTGCATTATACCAAGTGACGTTGTGAGTGGGTGCGCTGCGCTGCTTCCAATCTTGATTTACTTACGACGCATTTGTGGGAGTACCACAGGTACCGAGATAAGCAGTGTATGTTCCAGGAACTGCAAAATAAGAAAGTCGTCGTTTTGGAACAGATTTAACCCATATTACCTGCACCAATTCCACCTATATCACCTGGATCAGCGTCTTCTTGGCAACTGTTAGACAACTTTTATTAGCTGGCCGTGAAAGAGAAGAATATGAATATTACTTCAGGCAAAGCATGCTTAATACCCATGCGACCGAATTGCAGCAGCAATCCGCTAACCATCAATTCAGCAAACGTAGTGGATTGGCGTGACAAGAAAAGGCTTACAAACTTGATCGTCGCAATGATCACCGGGAGCCACCGGAGCGAAATTGCCAACCAGGTCTGTTTGTTATGCATGTCAGTACATGCAAGAGAAAGACTTGGAGACACCCACAAGAACTGTTGCATATTTGTCGAAGCCTCTGGTACGTCATGCCTAACTTACTAGCAATTGGCCATATGAATCATTCCAAATGTAAGGACTTACAAGGGGTTTCACCGACCGCGCTTGTGTACCAATCCAGTTGACTGCTAATACATGTCGTATTACCGGCCGCTAAAACAGCACCTGCATAATACAGAAGTAAGAGACCAACCCGTGGAAGTCCTTGCATGCCTGACGGGTCTCTCGGTGGTGCGCAGGATATTTGAGTTGTGTGAGCAAAAGGTGGGTGGTCGGCTTGATACTGGGGGATTAAATAGCTGTCATGGCGCGGAGGGTCCGCGCCCCAGTATCAAAGTTGAAAGTACTTGAGCCTGGGCATCAGCAAAATACTTGGGTTCCGAAGGCAACAATCAAGTTTGATCGAAGTATTAATCACCGGGGAGTACGTGGCACTGCAGGCCGCACAGCTGGTGTTTGCGCCTCAAGGAAAAGCGTTTTTCTGCCCATTCATCGACGTTAACTGTTGGGCCCGTCATGCATCATGTTCTGACTCAACTATGTATATCACAAGCTTGTTTTATGTAGTCCTCGAGTCACCATGTTGAAGTTCTAAGAATAGCACCAAAGTTCACAGCTGCAAGCCAAGCCGCATCAGATTTAGTAGATACAGTTCCAAATATTCATTCGTCATACCTCAGGAGCTGATTATCGCGCGGGGGGTCTGGAACTAGGCTGTGCCGCTGTTCTCGCTGATTTGCAAAGGTTTCTGCGGGTTCCATTCGATTGCCTAGTGAAATGCGTTGGTGCCATGCCCTTTCAAAATTTCAGCAGGATCTGCAGCGGATACGCAACAACTTGATAGAGAGCAAGATTCTCACCGACGAGAGTGACTTGAGATGGACGGACTTTACCCCACCTTCCACATCGAGAGGGTCCGAAGAGAATGTGTTTAAACCAGTGTCCTTTGTAGCGAACCCCGACTTAACACCCCTCTCGCAGCGCAACAATACTTCCAGGCCTGATGGATACCTTGCATGGATATTATGCAGTACAAGTAAATAAGCAGTCCGAACCATCGAGGCGCTCAAGACTGTGCGCCGCACTGCAGCCCAGCCCCACAGAACTGAGCAACAATAATATACAAAAATACCAGCGCAACCAAGACGCTCAATGCCAATATCTTGCTGTTCTTCCACCACATCTGCCGCCTCACCGTCCTGGCGCCGCGCCGGAATGCGGTGGCCTGCGTAGCCATGTTGTCGGTCTTGTCCACGAGCAGCTCGATACGCTCCCCGCGGCTCAGGATCTGCTCGACATTTTGGACCATAATATCCTTGACTTGATTAAGCTCTGCTTGAGCACGGGCGACTTCATCCGTTGGAGGAGCGGTGTTGTACGTGTGCATGAGGGAGGCGATGGTGGGAGAGAATGTGCCTTGAAGTCCGTATGCGGGGGTAGAGCTTAGTACAGCGGATGAGGAGGATGGGAGCTCGGTAAACTTGCAATATGAATCAGAATAAGGGGGCAAACTGTGCTGTGACAACATACTTTGCGCTGCAGGTCTGCTAGGAAAGCGAATGGCATCTTCCTACGGTATTGTTTTAATATTGAGCTCGAATGAATGGATGAATGTCCTTCAGAAGTCTCACCTTCCTACCGAATCATCTGCCATGACCAGAAACGTGAAACCTCCCTCGGAGACATAATGAAACAAATATTGTTCCCATACATATGTTAACTTGCTGTTGTTCGGAGGGATCTTGGAAAGAATTGTTTGCGTAGCTATGTATGCCATTATATATGTCAAGAAGCGCATGATGAGACAGGAAACTATGCACCATGCGAGAAGTCTCGCTGCCCCGGAGCTTGATGTTCAGCAAGGATTGTGGGTCCTCGGGAAACGATGGCATTTATCTAAAGTGGTGGTCCTGTTTATTTGCGTTATCGAAACCCATAGGATCTGAACTTACCAATGACATGTTAGAAGCCGGTAAAGCACGAGGGAAGATTGGACAAAAGTCAGTGACGCTTGACGCGGCTTGAGTGGAGGTAGTGGTTCTGGATTAGGAAATACGGTACACTTGTGAAAAATGTTCCCACGAACTTGCACTTCATTTCCTTCACCAACGTGTCTTCAGTCTTCAAAGCTCACCATCAACAGCATGGTGCGTAACGAGCAACCCAGTCGTATTATTTCGACACTCACATATTATTCGCTTAGTCTGATTCAGAAAGCTCAAGCCACGCCGTTAGCCCCAAGGTTGGCACCGTTGCAAGACCGCCAGGTGCACAAGTTCGGTATGTCTCAAGGTCTGTTCAAGCCTTGCACACTGCTGACTCAAACTTGTGAAAGGCGGAGAGCTGCAAACACGCAGGTAAAACCGAATTCATCGCGTGCAGCAGGAGCTGGCGGTTCTTCGGGGACAATGCTGAAACTCTACACTGACGACTCACCAGGGCTGCGAGTGTACGTGTCATGTTGTTGTAAACGTAATGTTCAGTTGAGCTGATTTTTGTTTCCATGTTAGAGACCCTTATGTCGTCCTCATTCTCTCGTTGGCGTTCATTGGATCTATCTTCTTTTTGCATATTTCCGCTAAAATTATCCGGTCATTCACCAAGTGATAGTCTCGTAATGGACACTTTTATGCATTCTTGACTATATCCCCCCTTGCGGAACATGTTGGCGGGATCTTATGGCTTTCCAATATCTGCTGTTTAGTTCTGCATCCCGAAGACAACGTATTGCACGGTGAGGGGATGTATACCCTCTCATCATCCAATTGCCTAGAGGATGATGTGGACTGTCTTGGCACAGTCTCATCGCTTTCCGACGTCTTCTCATCCTGAAGAGAGTGTGCAGGCCGGGGGACATACCTCGGTTGAGTTGAGTGGGGCCAATTTTTTATTCCAAAGACACCTCTCAAGCTCATGAACACTGTCTTTCCCCATATTCCCACTTGCCCATCTGGCTTATCCTAGTCAGTGGATAGTGGGGGCAATTGGAACCGAGAGCTAGTTCATATCCCCATGAGGCGGTGGCCTAATTTCAAGTAATTCAAAAGTTTTCGTGCATGGGGCCCGAAAAACGCAACGAAACTGAATACACCACTTCCTCCAGGGAATAGATTTTCTCAAGCACAATCGTTTCCAGTTTCTTATCTTCTATTTGCTCTCAGCTCAATCACAACACCAAACACCAGTGGTTCTCTATGCATCGTTGCCATCAACTGACATTGACACGTGGCGCACCTATTCAATCCTAGCCGTATCGCTTAGTGCTTTAGTGCTCGCGTGATATAATTTAATTCTCCTCCCACTTAAGGTCAACCGGGGGCAAGTATCTTCAGTTATCTCATCAGTCCTTGCCCACTGTTGATTTTAGTCCCCCCTCCCCCAAGCAGATCTTGGACGAAGGAAAGTAGTCATCCCTTCATTTAGTCCCAACGTCCCTGGTGTATTCTTCCAGTTTCACGTGTCGTCATCGACATCTTACCTCTAATCAGCCTTTCAACTCCTTCGGAAACGCGTTCTTGTCGACGAACCTGTTCGGCAAGGCTGTACGTTCACCCAGGGGGGTTTGAATCCATACGTCAACGCGCTTTAATCTCGATTCAATGACGGTATGTCAATCGAATGCTTACGTCCAATTGCCTTAATTCATTCTCCTCCAGTCGCCGTCAACGAATGGTACAGCCATTGAAGGCATCATCGATGTGTTCTCGTCCTACGTGTTTAGCAGCATGCCTACCCACTTGATCTACATACCTGAGATGAGGCTTGTGGACCGGAACGAGGTGTTCAACATATACAAGCCTGCAGTCGAGGCCATCACAGCGGATGACCTGAAGAAGTTTTCAGGGTCTTGGTCAAGAGAAGAATCCTTACACAAAGTGGTCAGGGACAAGGTCAAATTTGCGACGCTCTCTCATCGCTGGCTTCATGCCGGAGAACCCACATTCCAGGACATGTCGAAAAATCTCCCTGGATATCATAAATTGACCAAGTTTTGTGAGAAGGCAAGAGAGTACGACTGCGAATTGGCTTGGTCGGATACTTGCTGCATCAACAAGGGTAGCAGCGCGGAGCTTGATGAAGCTATTCAGGCCATGTTCAAGTGGTATCGTACCGCCGCCATTTGCATCGTATATCTTGCATGCTCTTCCAGCGTGTGGGATTTTGCACAGGAGCCTTGGTTCACCAGAGGGTGGACGCTGCCGGAACTCCTTGCACCAGAGAAGATGAAATTCTACGGACGAAATTGGGAACCCCTCAGCGACGATCCTGACGACAAACACCCTAAAGTTTTAGCCGCTCCACCAGACGATGAAAAATCGTTGCTCATCACTTCTTCTCAATCAAATATCCTCACTGCCATCACCCGCTTAACAGAAATCGAATTACACGACCTCACTGGCTTCTCACCCGGCATCTTTCGCGTTCACCAGAGGTTGAGGTGGGCGTCAAGGAGGACGACCACGCGCATCGAGGATATGGCATACTCCCTCATCGGTATATTTGATGTCAGCATGCCGATAGTATATGGAGATGGCCAACGATCCTGGTTTCGGTTGATGGAAATTATCTTACAACAATGCAAAAGTTGGGATATTTTCGCATGGGCAGGAGAACGGTCTCCATATTCCCGCGCGATACCACGTTCGCCCAAAGGCTATGACGCTTTTGATGTGCACAGCTTCATAGAACTGAGCAAGACTCTCGACATGGGAAAGATGGAGAGAAGAGCCGAAGAAACACCTCCTGGTCTCCGCGGTGACCACGCGTTTGCAATGACGAGACATGGGCTGCAAATGAAGATACCGCTTATTTACGTCGTGTTTTGACAGCCCAAATCAAGTGGCCACTATTCACGCACGGACTGTAGGCCGCCTCGGACGGTCAACGCCTCGAAATCTCCCTGTGCGAGTTATGTGCCACGAACGGGTGCCAAAGGCAGAGATATATTGCCTTGGGATAGTGAATTACAGCCCGAATGGACTGGCTCGACGGAACCGCGAGTATGAGATCCGCGAGGGCCCTTTGTTGTGTTTTTTCCTTACTCTCGATCCCAATGACCGGTCATGGCTCAGGCTCCAGACAGAAAATGTGATCATTATTGACCACAAGGGAGCCCCGGTGCGATGTGGATGTTCGTTTGAGACGGTCTACTTCTACGGTAGGTAGCTAGACCTTTGTGGTCTCGTACCTGCTCGTACTGTTCCCGATTACGGATTCTTTATGCTTTCTAGAAGGTACTAGTACCTACGTCTGCGTTCTACTGACCAGTATAGCGGACATACATCATGATAGTCAATACTTCCTGATCTATCAGCCCACTCCATTAATATTTTCGTCCGAGCTTATACGATTACTAGCGAACCTAACTCAAACTTTAACTGAGTCGGGTTAGCCCGGTGGACCACTCCACTCGCTTAAGTAAGCTCCGCCTGGACTTTGATGCGGCCTGCTTTCCAACGCCGATATCATGGCGATCTCCGTACTGCACTCAGATTGTTTCCTGTCTCTCAGTTTCAGTTCGCCTCTGCTCGACTCTTTCCGCCGTCTCGATCTCAGTCCTTCATAACATGTCTTGGCAAGGTAAGTTTGGGCTGCATCGCCAGGCAAACTCTTTGTCTTATGCATCCACAGCATACGTAGACACCAATCTCGTCGGCACCGGGAGAGTGAATAAGGCCGCCATCTTGGGAAAAGCTGGAGGTGTATGGGCTACATCTCCAGGATTCAAGGTAACTTATTCATGGTATTCATATCTGTGCAATCCTGATGGTACTATGCATAGATTTCGCCTGAAGAGCAGAAGGCAATCACTGCTGCTTTCACGAACAAAGCTGCAGTTGCGACTTCTGGTTTCCGCGTCGCTGACCAGAAATACTTCTTCCTATCGTCGGATACCTACGGAGATGATCCGAACCTGGTTGTGGTTCAGGGCAAGAAAGGAGTGGGTCCCCACAACATTTTTTATGATGTATACTCAAAGCCATCAGGGTGACGGTGCTGTACTAGCGCAAACGAAGCAAGCTATCCTTGTCGTTACATACATTTTTCCTCAGACAGCTCAAGATGTAGGCATTCTAGTCACCGGTCTTGGATCATACCTCGCTAGTCTGCAATACTAGGGTTCAATAGGAGATGATCGCAGGGGATAAAGAAGATCAAAGGTGTGCTATCATGTAATCGTACAGTTCATAGATCCAATGTCTCCACTGGAACTATTTCAAAGTTCAACATCTCGAGTGATCGTCACATATGTTTGCTGTCAGGTCTGATCGTGTCGAGCAAGGGCTATCGAGGTTGGAGTGTTTGACTGACATCTTCCTCTACCGTTCCGCAGATCCTGCTTGCAAGTGCTGCATCAAGGTGATCATCAGCCCTGATCTATCCACAGCGCCCATCCGCCAAGACGCAAAGTTCAGCCTTTTCAGACAGCTTGAGTGACTCAGATCGCGCCCCGCTAGCCGCCCACTCGCCATCTGCGCCCGATGATGTCGCCGATCCCGCGATCGCTCGTCATAGAAGCTTACATAGGTACGTCTAATACCACTGGAACATCGACAGAACATGCCCGCTGATGACAGATCGCAAATGAACAAAGTCAAGTTCCGTGACATTGATATGCAGAATTTCTTGGCCAACAAGTTCCGAAGAACGAGTTCGGCTTGAAACATCTGCAGGGCATCTGTTTGCACCGAATGTATTGGCTGACAACCGTTCTCGTCCGCACAGCAGTCTGACGCCAGCGCGAGTATGCACGATGAAAGCTTGCCCAGGAGGTACAGATCGTTATCAGGCAGACAGGGTAGTAAATAAGCGCGCACAATGAGATGTGTCGTCGCCACTCAGTGCGTGCCCCGGATGCATCATCTCATCGGAAGTGCGAGGAGCGCCTAGCGATTGACCTAGACCTTCTTGATCTCGTGGCAAAGCATGGTGTCTTACAAAAATATGATTGATGTCAAGCGTCATAGAACAGAGACCCGGTTGCAGAACTGACTGCGATCATGCTCATTGGAGCAGGTTCTTTACTGCGCACAGAATGCAGGACTCAATAAGATATGGGGGTGGACGGAAGCAGTGATCATCGGAGAAATGAAATAAGATGCGTGGATTTTTCGAACTAAGTTAATACTGACGGCGTCGGACGGACCCCAGATAAGCATCTGCATGAGTTGGGTTTTGCGCAGAAGTCGAACACTGTTCGCTTGCAGTCCATAGTGTCATAGTCACCTTGCCTTTGATAGTGGAGGTGTAGGCACAGACACATGCAAATTGGTGCCTGTGCACAGGATGAAGGTATTATTAATAATACATGGCGGTGTGTATGAACACCGGGGGCAGTGATGATGGGAGAAACGAAAGGCACTGATCCCCCCGGATAGGCGCCTACATAGATTATGTTATAGGCAGAAATCCAACACAACCCACCGCTCATGAGGTCGGCGACATAGCCACCTAGTACGTTTCTCGTTAACTTCAAATGCTAAGTACTGACCATCTATCTCCCTGTCTAGGCCAAATCAGCATGATGCACGGAGCGCTTGTCGTAGCCAACAAAGCGTATGATCGCATAGCGAGAAGGCACACAGCGCCAGCGCAGACAACCCAATGTCACACAAGATCAGTGTCGGCAGTTGCATTCTTCACAGACGGTCGACGGGTCATCACAGGTTCATGAGACACTCTGCGAATTTGGGACGTACAGAAAAGAACGTTCGTAGGAAGGCCATTCGAGGGACACAGAGGGTGGGTGCAATCGGTCGCCGTATCGCCGGACGACAAGCAAATTGCAAGTGGCGGGGATGATTTCACGATCATCATCTGGGACAGCAAGAGCCAGCAAATGGTATTTGACCCGATGGTGACGCATACACATATGGTGAACTCTGTGTGCTTCTCCCCGGATGGCAAGAAACTTGCCAGCGGTTCAAGTGACTCAACGGTCGTGTTATGGGATACAAAGACTGGCGTTGCCCTCGCAATTCTTGAGCATCGAAATTCAGTGTTGAGTGTAGCATTCAGCGCAGATGGGCTAAAATTAGCATCTGGGTCATATGACCAAGTGATCCGGGTTTGGCGCACCGATAAGACCGAGCTTCTTCTTGAGACCAACGCTCACCACGATTGTATTGGAGGAGTCGTGTGGTCGTTCGACGGTCAGCAAATTATCTCCGCATCGTACGACACAACAGTGCAGTTCTCAGATTCGGCGAATGGATACCAAATTGGTCAACCTTGGACGGGTCGCACTCCTTGGCGCTTCAACTCGCTTGTCATCTCCTCTGATGGCTCCTTCATTGCCACTACTGCCTTTAACGACAATACTGTGCGGCTGTGGAGCACAAAGTCACACCGTCAGATAGGACAAGCACTCGAACACACCACGAAGGTTGCCTGCATCGCCATTTCTCCCAATGGTGGATTGCTCGTGAGTGGAGACTATCAGGGGGAGGTTCGGCTCTGGTCGATGGAGAACACACTTTCGGCAGCAAGTCAGCTATATTCATCCTCTGGCTCCTATTTCGCGCATCGCAGTAAGGTGAATTTGCGACACAAGCTGTATTCGGAGGCCCTTTCTGACGCGGAAAAGGTGTGGATGAAGTCTTCATTGTACTCGCAAATGTGCTGATAACGCTTGCAATGAATAGGTCATCGAACTCAACCCTTCGTCTCATCTTGGGTATGAATTAAAACATGCAGCGCTTCACGGTGCACAACGCTATGTTGAAGTGATCGTGGCTTTTAAGACCACACTTTCCAAGTTGGAAAATGCATCTGACCCGAAGATACGAAGTAAGTACTACAACTCGTGCCACTAGAAGATGGTTAATTGTTTTACAGAGCTGCGTCAGCGATATACCAGTCCATCCGAAGCTGATGGCACTATTCGAGGGGCTATTCACGCTCGATTGGAAAACGCCCCACTTCGTCTAATTAACACCTCCACTGGATATTTGTGCAATCGGGATGCACAAATCAACGCATTCACAGAAACCATAGAATACCAGGAGCTTTTATCTTCATCTGTGATGCATTCGTCCCTGCAAATGGAGCTCATCAAAGAAGCCATCGCAAAATACTTCAGTTGGGTCATGTTATCGCATAGGTGGGAAAGGAAGGAGCCACTACTGCACGAAATTCAGGACAAAGTCATATACAAGTTGGATCCGGTCGGGACCGTGGTGAAATTGCAGAAGTTCTGCGAAGTCGCTCGCGATGCGGGGTATAGCTGGGCGTGGGTCGATACATGCTGCATCGACCAGAACAACCATGTTGAGCTACAAGAATCAGTCAACTCCATGTTCGTCTGGTATCGCCATTCAGCACTCACCATCATCTACCTATCGGATGTTCCCCGTTGGCCACCGCCTGGCGCACTCGCAAACAGCACTTGGAACACCCGAGGGTGGACTGTGCAGGAGTTCCTGGCTCCTAACATTGTTCTCTTCTACCAAGCAGATTGGCATCTATATATCGACGTTCGCTCTCTCAATCACAAGAAGTCTGTTGCTATCATGCAGGAGTTGGAGCGTTCGACTGGCATAAATGCACAGGCACTTGTTGCCTTCCGACCGGGGATGAGAGGCGCCTGAGAGAAACTTCAATGGGCATCGGGTCGCGTCACCACCTTGCAGGAAGACATTGCATACTCATTGTTTGGTATCTTCGGTGTCCACCTTCCCGTAATCTATGGCGAGAAGAGACAAAACGCTCTTGGGCGCCTCTTACAGGAGATCATAGCTCATTCGGGCGACATTTCCGCCCTCGACTGGTTCGGAAAATCATCGGAGTTCAACAGCTGTCTCCCAGCCTACATTACCTCGTACAAAGCTCCACCATGCACGCTGCCATCTCTATCCGAAGACAGTATCGAGAAATCGGTCTCCATGCTGCGACACACTGTGGTCATGGAGTCAGCTTCGAAACTGTATACCCTCCTTGAGGGCCTCAGTGCTCCTCGTTTTGCAAACTCTAGATTGCAGCTGCCTTGCATCGCATTTCCGGTCACAGAAGTCAGACGGAGGCTTGTTCGTGACCACGAGACATGTTTTACCTACGACATCAAGGCAGACGGGCTCCAGGACATGCTAATCACAACGGAAAACAAGTTGATTCAATTCTCGCCGGCAAGGCCTATTCGGCAGACCTTCTTGCTTATCCGTCCATGGAATCGTTACGATCTTGACCTGCCCGACTTTTCAGACGATATGCGGAGCGCGGATGATTGGCTTGAGCTTGGGTCTTCTTCAGATGACTTGTTCGGCCGGTCTCGTGGAGACAATGAGCCGGTTGATTCGGACTCTCATACGCGAGAGTTGAGGTTACTCGTTCGTCTCGGACAACCTTTTGGCGCTCTTTTCCTAGCGCAGCAGCGTGGTGGGGAGTATAAAAGGATCGCGTCGGACAACAATATCATCGCAAGTGTGAAGGACGTTGCTTCTGTTGGTGGCATGATGGATGTCAGGACACTAGAGATATTGTAGCGGCATGTTGCCGCATGGATTTCGCAGAACGGGTATCTCTGACGCGTTTTCTTTCATACCTTGACAGTACATGCATGAAGCAATCTCCCCAGGCATTTGTACAACACCTTACGCTCACTTACGACAGGAAACCAACACTACGATTGTATGATGAAATAGTCACCGAGATAGAAGACATTGTTTATCCTAACGCCCCAATATTTGATTCATTCAACGGAACAGTGTACACAGCACTAGTAATAGTATCCAATCCAACAACATAACTTGTACCGTACACAAACAATATTAAGTAACTAATCAAGCGGCAGGATAGCGAAGGAATGGGGGCGACCGGGAGTCAGAAAATGCAATAAAATGGCAAGTAGAGTATCTAACTAGACGCCTATGCGAACAAATACAATCTGTGTTCGAGTGGGATCATCTTGCGCAACGCCACCGCAGCCCGTGTGCGGTCCAATCTCCCTGAACCATCCACCAGGTGGCCGTAAAAAGCGGACACGATCTGCTGTGCAACCTCGTCGTTGACAGACCACACAATTACAGTCACTGCGAAATTCGGTAAATTGCATAAGCCGCAGCGAGATGGATCGACTCACCCGGACTCATCTCACCGCCTACAACAGCAGCAGTGTGACTAGCCGATAAGAATGCAAACTCCGGGTTCTGCCAGTTGGATCAAATGATATCTTTGATCATCAATGGCCCGTTGCGAGTGTCGGGACCACGGGGTCTACAATATAATGCCAAAGCTTGCGGAGAATGGCCACAAGCTTGTGTTGATTATTGGAACAACTAAATTGCTCTGCGGGGGACCGAAACTCGGAGGACAACTCAGAGACTTCGGTTTGCGTGATATCAACCGGAATGTGGACGAGATCGTGGGCACTTGAGACAATCAAGACATTACAGCCGTACCACTAGCATCGACGACGGTGGCCGGACCTTCTTCAGTGACTTTAGATCTGGGGGTCAGAAAACAGTGGGAGTGGGAGAAATCGAGAAAAGGCAGACATCATGCGGATGCGGGAGACGACCTCATCCCATTGTGTGATCAATTGTTGGATTTGTGGGGACTGATCTTCAGTAGATTGATCGAACACGCTATGAAGGTGAAAAATCAGCCGCTGGAACTCTTACGCCAAGGCTACCCCAGAGGGAAAGTTCATCGAGTGGTGAGCAGGAGGGTGCCGGCTTGGTCCAGAATACCGTATGACCTTGCTCCACCAGTTACATGGTAGTCTTCAGCACACTAGGAAGAAGGTCGCACGAGAAGGTGTCCGTGGCAAGTGAAGAAGCTTCGAAGTGGCCTTCTTGGCGGCATCAAAACGAAGATGACAGGAGAGCAACGTGCTGATGGATTTTCAATGCAGAGTCATGGTCGTTTCCTCGGCAGAGGCAGCCCATGGCTTGGAAACACTAAGATCGCTATGAGAGGCTGCATGAGATAGTTGGGAGAGTTGCAAATACAGCCTAAATGCTTCATTCAGGTCAGTTAGGACGCCCCGCTGCAGGAATCTGTCAAGAATATTGAGGGCAAGATTGTTGAGAGATATGGATTGATCGACGTGACCGGGGGGACGGATGAGTATTACAGCCCGGTGAAACCCGATGGCCTCATCAAGGTCAGACGCCCCGCTGGTGGAATCTATCTCGAAGGCTGAGGGCAAGCCTATTGAGAAACGTGGATTGATCAGGGGGACGGAGTAGTATTGCAGCCCGATAATGCTCAATGGCCTCATCGAAGTCAGATGGGATGCCCCGCAGCTCAAATCTGCGGAGGAGGCTGATGGCAAGATTGTTGAGAGACGATAATCGAAGAGAATGACCGGGGGGACGGAGGAGTAGTGCGGCTCGACGGAGCTCAATGGCCTCATCGAGATATAACAGGACTCCCCGCTGCTTGAATTGGTCATGAAGACTGATGGAAAGCCCATTGAGAGACGTGGATTGATCAGAATGGCCAGAGGGACGGAGGAGTAGTGCGGCCCGATGAAGATAAATGGCCTCATTGAGATCAGACAGGACTCCCCGCTGCTCGAACCGGTCGTGAAGGCTGATGGCAAGATTGTTGAGAGATGAGGATTGAAGAGAGTGACCAGGGGGACGAAGGAGTAGTACATCCCGATGACAATCAATGGCCTCATTGAGATCGGACAGGACTCCCATCAGCTCGAATCGGTCATGAAGGCTGATGGCAAGCCCAATGAGAGACGTGCATCGCTCAGAATGATCAAGGGGACGGAGGGGTAGTGCAGCCCGATGGAGCTCAATGGCTTCATCAAGGTCAAACAGGCCACCCCGCAGCTGGAATCTGGCTCGCAGGCTATCAGCAAGATTGTTGAGAGACGTGGATCGTTCAGAATGACCGAGGGGACGGAGGAGTAATGTGGCCCGATGGAGCTCAATGGCCTCATGAAGGTCAGACAGGACACCCTGCTGCTGGAATCTGTTGAGAAGGCTGACACCAAGGTTATTGAGAGACATAGATGGATCGGAATGACCAGAGTGACACAAGAGTAGTACATCCCGTTGGATCTCAATGGCCTCATCGACGTCAGACAGAACACCCCGTCGTTTGAATCTATGTTGAAGGCTGATGGAAAGAGCGTTGAGAGACGTGGATCGATCAGGATGATCAGGAGGACGGAGGAGTAGTGCAGCACGATGGAGCTCAATGGCCTCATCAAGGTCAGGTTCAATACCCGAGTGCTTGAATCTGTGGAAGATGCTAACAGCAAGATCGGTGAGAGATGAGGATCGAAGAGAATGACCGAGTGGACGGAGGAGTAGTGCAGACTTATGGAGCTCAATGGTTTCATCAAGGTCAGACAGATTGCCCTGCTGCTCAAATCTGTGGAAGATACTGATTGCAAGATTGATGAGAGATGCAGATCGAAGAGAATGACCGGTGGGACGGAGGAGTAGTGCAGCCTTATGGAGCTTGATGGCCTCGTCAAGGTCAGACGGGACACCTTGCTGCTGGAATCTGTTGTGAAGGTCTACGGCAAGATTAAAGAGACACACGGATCGACGAGAGTGGCCAGGGGGACAGCGCTGCAAGGCCGCTCGAGATTCTTCCACATTGTCTGCTATGTTATTGGTGGAAGATGATGGCTGCGCCATCTTACTGTAAAGGGTGTCGCAATGAGCACGAAACTCAGTGATGTATTATATTAGAGTGAATACGCACGCAGGAGCAGAGACTCGAGCACTGGCACACTGAAATAACACGGTAAGCGCCGAGGGATACCACGAATTTGACAGCGAGCCAAAAGGTCATCAGTGAGGCTGTGAAGCCGTGTGGTCCATGAGGCTAATGCATGCAGTGTTCAAACGTGGTGAGGCTATGACACTTCGGAAAAAGCGGCAACCAGAAACATGATGCGAAGTTTCAACTAGAGTGTGAGAGTTACAACGGAAGGCGCCAAACCACATCAAAACCATCGTGATGACTTGCAGTGCTTCGGTGATGTGACCCTGGTGCCCATTGCCTTTCGTCCATTGCATCCTGCATAGCACAGTCTTGTACACCAAATTGCACATGTAGCTATGTACCTATCATAAACAATAACCTGGAGGGCAACAGAAACATATCAACAAAAGTAGTCTCGGAACGGATGGGAGTCCTTGCAGGGGCATGGAATAGGAATCTCTGTTCGTTAAGTTAGACATGAATCACAGGCCTGGCAAGAATTGCCAAGCAACTAAGGGCGGGATACAATGGGATCTGTTTGTCGAGTGCGCGAAAGGCGCGGGAAGCACCCGGCCAGGATCGCCAAGCAGTCAAACTGAGCGACACGTTCAGTGCCGGGCGGGGTAAGGGGTCTGCCAGTTGCAGTATGATCATCTGTGGTTGTGGTCTGCAAGGTCGCAGGTGTGGCTAGGCCACCAATATTAGATATCCCCGCTGGTGGTGCGCTGTTGCCTTGCTGGCGAGGGGGTCGAGGCCGCTGTGTCGAATGCCTTTGCCCGCTGATGGCATTAGCGGTGCGCTACGGGAAAATACCATCAACCAAGGGATGAATGTTGAAAGTTCGGAAAACTTACATATTTACCTCGTGTTGCAAAGATGTCTACGATGGGGATCCTGCGAGGGCGGGGAGCATGACCCTGAGGAACGGGGGAGCGAAAAAATATACGGTTAATGATGTTCTTGATGCGGGAGCCTTTAACATGATGTCGCGATGTGGAGCGGCCATTGCGTTGAGGTGGAGAGCGGGTATTATACTGCAGTGGAGCATAGTCAGAGACGGGCACGCATATGTGACATAGGGGCTCACATCATCAAAGAACCCATGCGAGTGTTCAATGTCTTCTGGTCCTGACTCTAAGCCAGGAATGGTCTCCTGGAGGAGTAAAGTTAGGAGCTGTGCAAAAGGACAGGGGTGAAAACCTACCTCGAGGATTTTCGGTATAGACTATGTGATATGTCAGCAGAAAGAACGGTGCGATGGATAATTTGCTCACCTGGTCTGAGTCCTTCTCTGACTCGCTCTGAGGAACTGCCCATGTGCGAACGAGGTTATCACGACAGCCAGTAGCAACAACCTGGCTGTCCTCGGCAATAGCCACACAGTACACGGTATCAGGGTGTTCGAGTGGCTCGCCGATGGGTTCGAACGTGGTCAGGTCAAAGAACTGTGTCGTCTTGTCGAATGACGTGGTGGCAAATTTGGTACCATTGGGAGCAATAGCTAGCGAGAGAAAAATTGCGGTGTGCGGGTTAAAACATTTGATGGTGTCTCCGGTGGTAGCATCTGATATTCGGATGTCATTGATGTTTCCACTGACGAGACGGCTACCATCTGGAGTGAATGCAACTCTGCTTGCCCTCTGTTCTATCTGCAGTAGTCGATCCCCATTTGCTGCATTCCAAACGACGATGTGTTCATCCGTGCCTGCTGCCAGTTTTCTTCCATCCGGAGAGTACGACACCGAATTGGCCAAGGTGCCCACTCGCAGTGGTCCGAGGACCGTGTCGCCCGTCCCCCTCTGCCAGACACATACTGTTCGGTCATATGATGCAGTTGCAAATGTCTCACCGTCCGGTGAAAATACCACGCTCCGGACATCACTTTCATGGCCCTTGAACGAGACGGGTACGCTCTTGTGTGTCGCAACTTCCCAGACTAGGATGCCTCCGTTCCATGCTCCACTCACAATCCAACGCCCATCGCGGGACGCTGCAACCGTCAAGACTCGGTCGTCATGACCCAACAAGGGCTCCCCCACTTGTTTCCCCGTACCCAAATCCCACACCCGAAGACTCTTGTCGCCAGAGCAAGTGACGAGGAGATGTGTACCAGTGATGAAGGCTACACAATTCACCCATTCTTCATGACCCTTGAGCGTCATTTTGGCCTGAGGGTTGTCCTTTCCAGTGTGCGAGATAGGCACCTGAGGAGATTTGTCGTCAACTTTGTGGTCAGTCGATTGGAGCTCAGTGGCCTCATCGAGGTCAGAGAGGTTGCCCTGATTCTCGAATCTGTCTCGAAGGCTGAGAGCGAGATTGTTGAGAGACAGGTGTCGATCAGAATGTCCGGGGGGACGGAGCTCCAGTGCAGTCCGATGGAGCTCGATGGCCTCATCGAGATCAGAGAGGACGCTCCGCTGCACGAATCTATCTCTAAGGCCGACACCAAGACTGCTGAGAGACTTATGTCGATCAACATGGCCAGGGGGACAGAGGTCCAGTGCAGCCCGACGGAGCTCAATGGCCTCATCGAGGTCCGAGAGGACACTCTGCTGCTCGAATCTGGCGTGAAGACTATTGGCAAGGTTGTTGAGAGCTGTGAATCGATGTGAATGGCCCGGAGGACACTCCTGTAAAGTCGTTCGACATCGCTCGACATCATGATCGTCTGCCATGTTGTGTATTGTGTGAGATACAAAGAAATTTTACACGATGGATAGGAAGAACGCAGCGACCATGAAGGAGATGAGTGGAACTTCCGACTCGGTGAAAAAAATGAGATTGCAACTGCAGCGCCGCGCCGTCTCGTGATGAGTACAAAGCTCAGGTACTAGGCACAGCGTGAATACGCACGGAAAGAGCAGAGTTTTGAGCACTGAAAGTTTCAGAAATCAATGGAGACCTGCGAGAGAAGTAATACAGTGAGTGCTGAAGCGCTGAAGCTTAAGACTCGGTACATGTGTTGTCCACACGTGCGACGGCTTACACGGCCACCCGGGGTCGTTCAAGCCTAACACGGCCTCGAAGTCGGAGTGTGAAATACATTTGGAGCATTTCATTTACTAGTACCCACACCTGACGTGCTCAGCGACGAATATTGAGGATGGAGTTGGAGACCTTGCACCGAATCCTACTAGCATCTGGGCAGCAGTGGACACACTTCCATCGTCGGACGAAGAAGCTTTTCTGAGATTCAGACGTTGGGACCGCAAACCCGCAGTTTGGTCCAGATCTCAGTCCTTAGCATGGCATCTCTTTTACGTTTTCCTCACCGTTAGCGCTCTAATTCTTGTAATCGCCCAGAGAACCTCCACGAAATGTCTCTGCACTCCTTGCCTTTTGACCAGAATGTTTACATCTCTCCGACATTAAGGTCAGTTCTGTTAAGAGGTGAGAGCTAACAGCGCGAGCTCAGTCAATGGTTAACGAGACTATATTCCCAATCTATGAATTTAACAGCGCGAGCTAAACGTGCTTTTGAGTACGGTACGTGTAGGGTAAGAGAAACATACACACCTCAGTCAACGGTTAACGAGACTGAGGTGTAACAAGGGCGTCTGCCCATCTTAAATAGCAAGAGAGAGAGAAATTATCGTGACTAGGTGAGTGACACTCGATGATAGCGAAACACTCAATGACAGATAGGATATAAGAGTGGTACTGGATGCTTTGACGGATCAACGGATCCCATCACGGATCATCTCTCAACAAGTTCTTTAAATCGTCTTCGCTTTTCTCCGTTTCCCTCCCCGTTTCTCCAATCATGACCTCTTCCAGACATGGAGCGTCAAATATACGACCACTTGGAACCATCCGTATTGTAGGCAAGGCAATACACACCCACAATATTAGCGTCCCCACCGCATATATTGAACCCCATACACGAAAGAATGTAGAGGAAAATGTTGTTGCCAAGGCCAAGTTGAGATTTGCATATACTCCCTGTGTAGAATCGGATTTAACGCATCCCCCAACGAAAAAAAATTGTAGACACGCACGTTAGGAAACACAGTTCCCCAGAATGGCAGTCGAAAGTCAATGCGTTCCCGACGAAGAGTGTAGCCGAGACCGACCATAGCAAAGAGTATCCACATACTCGCCAGTGACCATAGCACCACAGCACCAACCACACATATCACCTCCACTACTTCGCCGGTTCCAGGCTGTCGCAACAATCCGCCTGGATCACCATAATTCAGAGGTAATAGCAAACGGAAAGAGGACCCCAGTTGTAAGAGCGAGTATGCTGCCTGTCCACAAGGAGCGATAGGAAGAAAAACAGACAGAATTGATGCACCCGTGGGGTAACCGTATACGACCAACCGAAGGATGTATATCGTGAGTAGCATGAGGGAAAGGCTAAGACCTATTGTGACCATGCACGAAGAGAACGTCGCCGTTAGCAACGCATACGAGGGGGAATAGACCTGAAGCGCTGGCACGAGAACACCTCCAGAAGAAGATCCGACGACAAGGGTCACGACAGGAAGAAGCCAAACAGTTGTCATAGACTTTAGCGAATGTTGTTGGAGAGTGATCCTGTAGGGTTTACATGAACACTTGAACTCATTTACATGATTCACAGTGAACGGACTTACATAACGTGCATCATGCCAAAGCAGCATGTTATTGAAATCGCAACATTGATCCACCAACACGCCCACACCGTATAAATAAACGGCTTCCCACCAAAACCGTATGTCTGGAATATGTCGCTACTGGCGATGTTTATTAACGTTGTTGCGCCCATTGGAAACGTGCCAATGTACAAGCTCTGCACAGGATCCCGTATCATACGAGACCAAATGCCAGGAAAGAGGATGTATCGAGCTGCAGTGATGACGCTGAAGAGCAGAAAGAGCACAAGATTGAAGAAGAAGAAGGCGAGTGTAAAACCTCGCATTGCTGGCGAATCACCAGCATAAGGAAAGTTGTGGAAGAGCATGGCGATTGAGCCAGTCCCTACACAATATGCTGTCAACACCGTGACAATGCATGGATAGGGGGATTAATGTTGACTTACCCATCGTGACAGCAAACCATACTGGAGTAAAATGTCTGAGGATGGTAAGTGAGGCCCCCGCACGTCAACCAGTGGACATACCGAACAACATCTTTCAAAGATTTCCTACGAAGAGTAGCTGCACCGACGTCTCTACTCATTGTACTTGAGTAGATTCTTTTCTTATTATCTGGACTGACTGTACTGTATGTTTCTATCTTGTATTTATACTGTTCTTCGCTAACTATTTGTAACCGTCGGTCCTTGCGCTCGAACAACGTTCGACTCTGTTTGCTCAGTTGCTGATCAATAACGTCGGCTTCGGCTTTCTTCATTAGTAAGTGTTTGGTGTTAGCGCTCGCTATGAAACGTTGATCGCTAACTAGTCTCAAGACCGTGTGAGTGGACAGGCGGGGGACAAAATTCACGCTTTTGATTTTGTAAAAAAAATCTGACCAAGGACTCAGTAGTAAGTACTGAATCATCGTGAATCAGCATTGCGGGAAAGTCGGAGTCTAATTCTAATTTGTATGGTGGATGTTTGGTTACCGACTCCGCTTCGATAAAGATAGTACTTCACGACATGGATTCACCCGTCGTTCATAGTTTTATGCACAATCCATTGAATGACCAACTGTCTTTGTGAGACTGGACTCGTGACCAGTCCGCCCTGGGAGGCAATGGAAGTAACCAGGAGTACATAAATGCAATAATATGGCAAATAGAATATCTAACTAGACACCTATGTGAACAAATACGATCTGCTGTTCTAGTGGAATCTTCTTGCGCAATGACTTCACAGCCTTGTGCAACGCTACCGCAGCCCGTGTGCAGTCCAATCTCCCTGAGCCATCAACCAGGTTGCCGTAAAAAGCAGACACGACCTGACGCGCAACATCATCGTCGACGGACCACATGGAACCAATCACACTGCGAAATCCTGAGAATTGCATAGCCGCAGCGAGATGGATCGACTCATCGGGACTCTTCTTATCGCCCACGGTAGTGTGGCAGGCCGATAAGAATGCAAACTGTGGATTCTGCCAGTGAGATCGGATGATGTCCTTGATCATTAAAGGCCCATCACGCATCGCAAAGGAGGACTCGAATGGTTTGTTCTCGATTTAGCATTCCGTGGCAGGCAAGGTGAAACCATCGATTTCGGCTCAATGCGTCGAATGCTCCCTGTACTGTCGCATGGCTGTCGGTAAGTGATGTGAAGGACACGATGGGCGCGACGCGTTGAGCGAGGACGGCTAGCTCAGGAACGACACATTGAAGTTCCTTCCCACTGTCCGGGTTTTGACCAACGGCAACGAAATGCTGCGGTAATACATCTTGAGAAACCTGCTGTCTCGCACGAACGAGAGTAGCCAAAGTCGGGGCGGGGTGTAGGAGGAGATATAGATGTCAGATAAATTGTCTTTCTTCTTTTCGTAAGGTCCTGAGGAAGCAGCGTGAACTCAGCAGTGGGACACCACCAGATACGCGAGCCAGGGTGAACAGTAGACTCTCTAAGAGCTTGGACCACGGGGTCAACGATATCATGCCACAGCTTGCGTACGATGCTGACAAGTTTGTGTAGATGATCAGATGAACCAAATTGCTCTGCGAGTGACTGAAAATCGGAGGACAGCTCGTACACTTCGGCTCGTGTAATATCAAGCGGAACATGGACAGTGTCTTCCTTGTTATGAGATGATAAAGGAGTCACAGCCATACTGGCTTGCATTGACGATATAATGACTGGACCGCCTTCTGCCGCCTTCTGTAGGTCGGAGAACAGGGGAGGTAGAAGAAATTGAGAAAAGTCGGGAAGCATGCGGATGCGTAAGATGACTTCCTCCCAAGCGTGGTCAGTTGCCAGATTTGCGGAGACTGGTCTTCAGCAGACTGATCGAAAGCGTTACGAAGACAAAAACTAGACCCCTTGAACTCTTCCGCCAAGGCTGCGCCGGTGTCATTAGACAGGGAAAGATAATCGAGTGGTGAGCGGAAACGTGCCAACTGGGTCCAGAATACCGCACGACAGAGTGCCCCGCTGATGGAATCTGTCTCGAAGACTGAGGGCAAGATTGTTGAGGGGGCCTCGTTGATGGTCGCAGACTTCGTTTAGACGCGGATCGCAAAGAATGTCCGGGGGGACGGAGGAGTAGTGCAGCCCGATAGAGCCCGATGACGTCATGGAGTTCAGACGGGATTCCCTGCTGCTGGCATTTGGCATGAAGGCTGCCCGCAAGATTACTGAGGGACCCGGATCGAAGAGCATGACGCGAGGCGCGAGGGGCAGGCAGAGGAGCAGTGCGGCCCGATGGAGCTCGATGGCCTCATCAAGGTCAGACCTGATGCCCCGCCGCTTGAATCTGTCATGAAGGTTGGTGGCAAAATTATTGAGAGATGTGGATCGAAGGAAATGACCGGGGGACGGAGTTGTAGTGCAGCCTGATGGAGCTCGACGGCCTCATCAAGGTCAGACAGGACGCCCAGCTGCTGGAATCTGTGACGAAGGCTGAGACGAAAGTTGTCGAGAGAGGCGAGGTGAAAATAATTGCCAGGGGGACAATTCTGCACTCTTCCACTTTTTCTGACATGCTATTGAACCGAATTCAAGTTACACGATGGCTGTCGAGAACGCGTGGAGGATCAAGCCGAAGAAAAAAGTTGGGTGAAGAAGACGATTTTGTAACTGTAGTGTTAGGTGCCTCAAAATAAGCAAAAAATCCACGGAGGGTCGAATATCAGTGTGAACGCACATAGTTATTTGACGGTAGAGATGAAGCGAAGGAAATGATATGGCGAATGCTGAGGGAGCGCACCACGGCGAGACTTGCGCTGCAAAAATCTGTTAAGAGTCTCGGTAAGGAGTCCATAACTAAGTGAGATCTGGCTGAACACACCGTGACACATATAACGAGAGCACTGGAACAGTGGGAACCTCAACTGGTAGTGTGAGGGGGATATTGCCTGCAGCCTTTTGCGTCAATGATATATATCAGCTGCTATAAGTTCTTACTCACGATTTGATGTCTTCTTCCTGTGGATGACTGTTCTGACATGTCTAATTTTCCTATCGTTGCAGCTGATACGGACGGTTGCAAAATCCTGTGAGCGATACCGATGGTTACTTGGTGTGATTTGGCGTCTGGTTCCACAGCGACATGCCATGTTATTGGCAGCAATTTGATAGCCTTCTTACATCATAGAACGATGCCATGATCCAATCTAGAGGCAATAGTCTTTGAAGTTGAACGTTGATTAACGTTGATTGTTGAAGTTTGCTGAGAGTTTGCTGATACGTGTCCCGCGCTAGTCTCCCGGAAGTAGTCGTTCCTTCTATTTCCGTATCCGCAGGTACGTACTACCAGCTGCAGGTACATATCCCACGGATTCTTCACACTCTCCTGCATCATGGGTTTATGCAAATGACATGCATCGTCCTTCTTCAGACAACTTCAGAATACCATTCCCTGCCCAGAGCGAAGGCTTGATCTGGTTCAAATGAACGTCTCTGCACTTCCTGTCGATGATCCTAAATCTAAAGGTTCTGCGCGCAGGCTACGCGTCTGCATCTGGGACCTCCGCAATCCTTCGCGAGCATAAATTAGACGTCTTGATGAGTCGACCATTATCGTTGTTTGGATGTGTTCCCAGACGCTGCCAAGGGGGCAGGTGTGAAGCCCTTTGTATCCAGCGATTTCGGTATATCCGTAGGACCGCAAGCAACCAAAAGGTGGCCTCCGACCATCTAGCTCGTCAAAAGAATGACCTCGCAAACAAGGGGTAATGATAGTACTTAGCGGCATGGGGTCACCCTTCGTTGAGATTGGATTTTATGCAAAATCAATTGGATTGCCAACTCCCCGCGTCTTCGTGAGTAACCATTTGTTAGATTTCGCTCTAAGAACTGAACGCGAAGACATCGATTGCCAGAATGAATTGTCTTGCAAATTTGTACCATGAGGCTCATGACACTCGCTGACACTAGCAAGTTTCATATGGTGAAACAATGTGAAACACTAGCGTCCTTCAACGCCGTATCCGACGTTGCAAAATACGTGGCGGCTTATATTCTTACTATTCAGCCTATCTCGTCTGCTTGATGTCGAAATTCACATCGAGGGACGACGCGCAACGCTCTCGGAGATTGCTGCATGGCAATGTAGGTGTGGTACATTGTGATGCCCTTCGTCCGGAAGGTGGAACAGGCGGAACGCTGTGACAGTCGGATGACCCAGGGTATGCTGCCAGGGATACCTTGTTACGGTAGGGGCACCGCTGATTGACCGTTGGGGAGGCTGATGCATGTGCCGTAGGCATATACTTCCCTCTTGGTGATCGACTGGGTGTTAGTCCTATCAGCGCGAGTGGTATGGCACTTTAGACGATACCTGTGGCCTGCAGAGCGATATTTGATCATTATCACCGACAGGTATCTTTTCTGCTCGGGTTAAACAGTCAAATATCGCTGCAGGACGCTGGCACGTAGTACCGCGGTCGCATATACCACGGTAGACTTTGCCCCCAAAAGGCAAGTCTCACCGGCCGTGCTATTGTGGACGCGGTGGACAAGGTCCCGTGTTTGGACCTACAAAACAGCTACAAACCATCCACATCGTCTTGTTGGTGGTTTGTGGCTACTTTCACGATTAACCTTCTCTTAACTTTCAATTTTTCCCTTCACTGCTCTTCATTACTAGCTCAAAACGCTGAAGAGAATATCTCGTGATGTCGATTAATATTGAACACCAGAACCAAACCAAAGCCAGCGGAGTTTCCATTACCGCAGACTTGAAGGGCAAAGGCAAGGAGAAGGAAATAGATCTCCCTGCCAACGAGAACGCGTCAGACGCGTCAGACGCTGCAGAGTCTGAATATGATAAATTGGGCAACTACCCTCTAGAACGATTCCCTTCGCCACCAAGCGACGAACCCAACGCTGCACCCACCACCACCCCACATGCTGCCACCCAAAATTTAAATACCCCGTCCCTCGACCCGCCTCTCATGAAATTCATCTACCCCCCTCCATCCCCTCTCTGCGATGACCCTACGTGGTTTGCTCAGATGGTCGCCGACGTCCATCGCAATCGCAATCACCTCATCACCCAACTGGAGCTAGCCAGAGCTGAGGCCGCTGCCGCGCTCGCCGATGTCACTCTCGCACAGCTCGAGCTCCAGGCTGAGACCGATGGAATGCAAAAGTTACTGGACGACGTGGCAGCTGTAGCTGGGCCGAACGTTGTGAACAAGTTGATCAAGAGCGTCCAGTCGGCGCTGAAGAATGACGATGAAGACCCAGAGGACTTGCAAGATGCTGATGATGAGAATTCGAGCGGCGACGGCGACGAGCATGAAGTGGATCTGCATGATGCCCAAGATGAGAATTTGAGCGCTGGCGAGAGCGAAGATGACCTGCAAGACGCAGAAGATGACCGCAGCGACGGCAATTTATGGTGTGTATCTCACTCAAATTTGCACCAATCATTAGTTTCTAATGTTAGGGGAAGGTCGCGCGCAACTGACAACAACTCCGACTACCCTCGATGCTTCCGCCATGAGGATTCCATCGACGGCAGTGACGCTGAGTCTCCGTTCGCCTATGACAGTCGTGAACTCGCTCTCGAATGGCATTTGAATGAGCCAAGCAACCCCGACAATGTCAGTGGGTGGTTTGAATCTTCACCCACGAATGGCAGGAATAAACGCCGCCTCGAAGACGAAGAAGAGGAAGAACTCAGCCCCTTGAGTTATTTCCGGAAAAAAGTCAAGGTGGACGAAGGCGAAGCAGGAGAGACCGAAAGCGAAGTATCTATCCCGCAGTACGATTCGGCCCGAGAGAAAACTCAATCCGAGATTGATTCAGAGGAGGAATACGAAGTGGAGAATCTTACTCTCGAGATTGACCCCGAACTACTTAGTCGTCCCCTGTGCAGGGACCCCTTCAGGCTACGCCAGAATTCGGGGGGTGAACCCGAGTTGTATATTCCCGAGAATTGATGACACAAGTACATATATTATATCTCTTAGCCTCATTGATTTTCAGTCATTTTATACCAATACTCCGTCGTTTTACCAGTCTAATACCTACATACCTCTCTGATGGTAGCTTCTGGTTTTACGTTCTTACCGGGGGGAAACGGACTACAATATTACTGTGCATAGGAAGTGACGCGTGCTTGATTAAGTACATGGCCCGTTTGGAGAACACAAATGATGTTGATGCACTCACGGCAATTGCCGCCCGCGGCAGCAGTCGCAGCATTTTCAGAATCACGATGTCCAGACTCCAGGTTATGACGAAGGCCAATATAGCCATGAATTGTATCTGACCAGAGCCTTGAACCATATTTATCATATCCCACATGAACGAGAACTACGAGACTATCCAAGTTACCCTCCAGTACGGCGGGGTCAAGGGCGGGCGACTGATATCTGGGATGACGAGTAAAACCGAGGCTCTTCGAAACCTTCTAGCAGATCTCAGTGTTCTCAGAGCACATCGTCCCAAAGGTGAAAATATCCGTCAGGAAGGCGCCGTGTTCTTCTTGTTATGGCCTCACCCCGCTAACGCGCCAGTCCCTCTGGTTGAGGTATGTCCTAAGCATTGCCTTGCACTGAAAATCACGGTTGATCCATTTCAGGGCTCTTTATACAAACGATGGGTGGCCATTGCCCAGGGGAGTCCAGAGTTAACCGCGGTTAAAAACCAGCTCTCTATGTAAGCACCTTCTCAGAAACACGTGTACACGAATGAAACTCAGGCGACTCCAATTGTGAAGCGAATCGATTACTTTTAACATGTGAGGATATTCTCATAGTACAAACGACGTCTAATCAAGGTCTGTCTCAGACTTTCGTCCATTGGTTTTACGGGATCACACGGAACAACAAACCTGTCACCACTGGGACCAAAACACACAATAGAACTGCCGCGAATGCGAACAGAAGGAATGAACGACCCGCTCGCAGAACAATATTTTACGACAGATCATCTTTATTCACAGGAGCCGGAAGTAGCTCAAGGGAAGAGACCTCGAAGCGATGTATGTGCCGCGATTTATGTGTCGTTTTTATAAACTAATGTTTTTGTTCCCCCCGAAGTCCGTCAATGAGCGAGATCTTCTTTCACCATCGTTTGGGCCAGATGGCAATAATGAGTCCTCCTCGAGTCATGCGTCGAAGAAAATCCGAACCGAGCAGCACTTCCCCATTCAGAACAGTACAGCAGAAGAGAAACATACTCTTAACGGCTTTTCAACTGGAAATGACCAAACCACACAATTAGACGAAATTTCTCAGTCCAGATTCCCGATACCTTTAGTGTCGCGCATCCCTCCATTTGGCAGCTACCACATGCCTTTTCCAGGATCGACTGGCGTGAGCAATAGCCCCGTCCCTACTGCCCCCCGCCCACCACAAAATCGAGAAGCTATCAAGAGGCTGTCGCTTGAGCTGTCGAAGGTCCGCGGTCAACTGACTACCTTGAGACATTGTGAGCAAGGGATATCGGAAGAGCTTGTTCGTCTTGGTGTTCCCCAGCCAAAGAGCGAAGAAGCAGTACCCTCCCCACATGGTCTCGTACATCTACAGTTCGGTATGCACGTAGCTGACTCATCTGATTCCTATAGATATGGAGGCGCAACTGATACTGATCGAAATCGAGTTGCAGCAGGAAAGGATACAACGTCTCCGTGCTGAGCGCATGCTCAGTGAAGTAGAGCGGGAGTGTCGTGCTCCGTTTGTTGTTCCAGCGTTGTTCCAGGCGTTCTGCAGAATATCAGAGCTTGGGCACAATGAATAATCCAAGGCAAGTAGGCTGTGATCAGTCGAGACATTTGGCTAACCCGTTGGCAAAGTGACGAATACTTTATTGCATACGTGCACCTCCATGGTCAACGCCCGAGTTCAGGCTTTGTGCACCTCAACCAGCCCCTCGAATCCTTTCCACATCATTTTCAAATCGGTATCTCTAGTGGGTGGTCAAGTGCACACAGGCGCTCACCTTGGACATTACAAACTAATTAGGTACATTACCGGTTAGGTTTTATGTATGCCCACAACTGCAGGTGGCTGAACACTCCTTTCGGCCATATTTGAGAGTCTTATCGGTACAAGGGCTCCATGTGGACTTATATCGGATGTCCTGAGCCACAAATATTTTTGAAGAACAGTGATGCACTTTCGGGACAAAGCGTATCAACGTCCTCCAAATCGTTTGAGTTGATTGATCCAGAGGGGAGTTTCAAAGTGCGTACCGATTTCTGAATACAAGTTCAATTCTCATCAGACTATCATGCCACGTTGTCTAGCACTCTCTGATGAGGAACACGAGAGAAATCAATCGCCGTGAACAAAGTGAACAGTTTCACACAGATTTCCTTGGGGGCAGCTGCTATTACGGGCCGATGGATAGCAGCCAGTGGCATCTGCACATCTGCATCCGGCTAACAATGAATTGCCGTGGTGCAAAAGAAGGCTCATCGATATGGGGAGCGTGCGTTGGCGCGATGTGATGGTGATGTTGTGTGGTTTCACGAGCGAGATGGATCACATTGCCAAGCCCGGTAGGGGAGCGAACAGGGCGCAGTTTAGAAGGGTCTACGTAGATTGAGTCTCAGAAATATTTGATCCCGCATGCCTTGATCCTTGGGCTCTGTTTGTCGTCCCAGCGCTGAAAACATCCGTTCAATATTAATATTTCGTGAGATCCAAGTGTGATGGAATGCATGGCCTAGGCCTGGCCTGCCGCATCATTAGTGAAGATTTCACCATATCGAGAGGTGCACGTGATCTCTGGGATGTCGCGAAAGTGCACCCACAGAAACCTCACAGGAACCTTACCACTGTAATTCAAGAATATCGCGGACTACGCTAGGATCTTCCGAAATAATACAGGATGGAAGTAAAAGGTATTAACGGATGATTTGGACATTTTTGTTTCGAACTTATAAGGTGACTTTGCAGGTTCTCCCGCTCCTGTGCTCGGCTTGTCATCCACACCGACACCCACTTCAATGGCTCCAACTACATTCGAGATCCCAACAGAAATAACTCCGACTCCTTCTACATCTACATCTCCAACCGTACTTCAGAAATGCACTCGCTGTGCCTACATGGGCCCCGTCGACTCCTACCCACCTCGACGTACTGGTACAGGTCATCTCAAAGTATGCATCGGCTGTATGGACAAACAGGTAGCACGGAAGTCCGCTGCCACTGTCGATTCCTCTGGATGTGGGCAGATTGCCACCGCGGCGATGAGCTTGGATGACTTCTTGAAACTCGTCACATTGAACAAAGGTCGACCATTCGACTTTGATACCATGGTGAATCTACCGCCGGGAATGTTTGCAGCTGGAGAACATTTGTATAATCGGACGAATAAGATTAGGGATTTTCTGGCAGAAGCTTCAGAATATCACTGGAAGTGCGTTGTCTACGTCATACACCGGGGCAGTCCTTACAGAGATCTTTTATACAGTCAAAAGAAAACAAAGCGCGGTGGAAAGTCAACAGTCGTTACCTACTTCTGTGCTCAGCTTGAAGGAGAGCAATCAAAGTCGCGAAACCAAGATGCCGATCGCGCCAAGTCACGTTCTCGCATCACCCGTTATCACTGTGGAGGCTGGCTACGTATAACAACTATGGATGATAACGAACTTCTTCTACGCATTCGTATGACACATGCTGAAGCGCACCCAAGTTTCCCCGCATCGTTTCGCAAGTCGCAGTCAGGAGAATTCAAGATGGAGACGACACCAAAACCAGTTCCGAAACAACCTTTGTTCACAACGGCGCCGATGGTAGTGCCTGTTGGAGTTACTGAAGTGCCTCAAATAATACCAAGGGATGAGGTGGGCCCAGAAGAAGATGTAGGAGCTATGCTAGAGCAGTCGCAGGGGAATGGAGGACCACCTCCAGGAATCGTACGTCATGAAAATTTTTGGCAGGCGTTCTCTATTGATTTAGTTCTACCACAGCCTGAAGTCTACTTCTCGCCAGATCAGCTAGCTGGACTGAGACGAAAATTTGACGCTATGATGAGCATAGCATCTGGTCCTTGTCATCCTGACCTAGCTCACGCTCTAGGGTCTGTATTCGACCACTTGGATCGTACGGTGGGCGACATAGAGGTTGGGAGATTTGCGAAGAGGCAGAGGATTTCATAGGCTTTCCTCGCTTGGCCAATCACCAGACGATCTCATCGGAGACCTGCTTTGGGTCAATGGCCCATATGGGTCTCCGAACCTGACCCTTGAGGCAGAGCTGAGGGTTCTTGCCACCGTGACGCAGCGAATGGTACGACATCACCTAATGTCAGATTAATTTGAACAACCATGGACTGCAAATTTTGGGGCAATATGAATCTAGGAGGCGTTTTATATCACATATGTCATGTGCGGCTGCAATTCTGATCTCCCGCCGTGGGTGCCAGTCATGCAGAAATCACACCAGACAAAGAATGGCTACTCTTTCAGCTCCTGACCAGTACATCAAGCATCATTACTAACAGACCAGCCCATAAACCACGACGATGATATGACAAGAACTCGCATAAGCTCTTCCAGGCATGGTTCGCAAATCTGACAGGTACATTTTCTGATAGTCTCCCCGATCCAGACCGTATAGAAGGAAGACAGTACTTGATCCTTCCTCATACACAAGCAGCAAATGAAGTGTGGATACCAGGATCATAACGAAACCGAAATAACAAATTCGACAGCAAACATACTCGATGATCTACGAGCTGTATCCATAATGTTCCCATACATAGTCGTACAATGCACATCGGTCTATATATTCACGTCCCGGATTGCGTCCTGCCATTCATCTAGGTGCTTCAGCATTGCCGCGCATTTATTTCTGATGTCTCTCTCTGCATCCCCTCCCAAAACGAGATATAACGGCCACTCCTTCCCAGCCGCAGCGCCCTCTCCTCTTACAACGTCTACGACGAGTTTCATCCCCTTCATCGGGTCTCCTGGTTGCTTGCCAGGGATAGCCTCAACTTTTACCAGTATTTCAGCTCGTGTTTCATCATAATCAGGTATAGGATTCGTCCACGTATCAAATTTATTGCTGTATATGTTTTCGGTGCGAAAGGCGCCAGGCTCGACGATCAGGACGCGTATGTTGAATGGTGCAAGTTCCACGGCAAGTGTTTCACCCATTACTGTAGTATTTTCAGTCAATGAACAACGGAGTGCATATAAGTTACAATGCAACTTACCCTGCACGGCTGCCTTTGATGAGGCATAGGGACCTGCCAGACGTAGAAATGATCACCCACGGAGGAGCTGAAAACAAAAAGAGTAACTCACCAAGTCCCTGAAACAGACGTTATATGATTCAATCACTATCAACCATAGACAACGTTACTCACCACGATTTCAGGCCTCCAGGCGCTGCGACTTCCGATAATAACTACAGTACCACTCTTCCCTGCAGAGCTCAAAAACGTGTTGCATGCACATCTCCCGAAACTTACTTTCACGCATGTATGGCAATGCTGCATTCGTGACATCCAGAACGCCGAAGACATTCGGGCGGAATTGGCTTATCATCTTGTCTACCCTGAAACCGATAACATGCGTTAGACATGGGAAAAGAACATGGTCTATGTCCTACCCGCATTCCTCAAGGATTCCCAGCAGCCCAATACCCGCATTGTTCACCAATACGTCAATCCTGCCCCACACCTTAGCCGCCTCATCTACTCGTTCCTTGATGGCACTCGTTCCAGAAGACACGTCAAGCTCGAGGAGGTGTAGGTTCGGAGATTGGGGGAAATCTTGGATTTTCTGGAGAGATCGGGCCGTCGCGACTACACGATCGCCGCGTTCTAGAACGATTGATACTAAACGGCGACCAAAGCCTGATGATGTACCTAAATGATCGACGTAAGCTACTGTTGTCTCTGGATGTGATACGCACCGCAGGAAATGAAGATGCTCACCTGTGATTAGCCATACTTTAGGATCAGACATAAGTGCAGTGAGTACGCAGTGAATGGGCACGCTAAGACCTTATTCTCCTGCGACTTTTATAAACAGGTTGTGGACTGGTTGATCGTGTGCATTGACTGATAACAAAAATAACGCGTCACGTCAGGCAGCTGAGCTCGCGTCAAAACACAGCCAGTCTCTTCCAGCAGGTGACCCAATATAACATATGACAGTCAATATATTTGACACTGTGGTCATTTTGAGCAGGGTATGATACGAGGAAAGGCAAACAACACATCAAAACAGCACTCGAGGGTTACTTTCC
The DNA here is from genome assembly GCF_016758775.1 of Suillus clintonianus. Classification (NCBI taxonomy): domain Eukaryota; kingdom Fungi; phylum Basidiomycota; class Agaricomycetes; order Boletales; family Suillaceae; genus Suillus; species Suillus clintonianus. The sequence goes on from NW_024539309.1 coordinate 108,690, forward strand.
GCCCTTCTTGCCAGCTTTGCGCTCCTTTCTCTTTCTACCAATAACTGCGCCGATGCGCTGACCACTAGTGGCATGTTCTTCCTTCACAGGCTTCGCTGGTGCTTCATCAGTCGTAACACGACGTTTCTTCATAGGTGGTTCTTGAGATGTTTCACCTTGGCTTTTTGTGACTCGTGTCTAAATCTGAGTCAGAAATAGTGATCATAGACGGAAATCATACATACTGGTACTGTCGGTTTTTCCTTGTTCAGGTTCGCTCTTCGCTGGACGACCTGCACGTTTTCTATGGAGAATTCCACAATAAGCGTACCCTTGGGTACTTTTACCTGGCCTTCTAGTTCATCTTTTATCCGCTTCAGCCTAGCCTCATCAGGATCCCCCTTTCCCTTCTCAAGCTTGAGGAGGTCTCCAAGCTCTTCTTTCCACCAGGTGCTCAGAAGTGAAGTAACAGCAGGGTTGTTATTGGCCCACCGAAGCACGCGTAGCGCATCCGCATGCCGCGGCATCTCGATGAATCCGTAACCTTTGCTGCGGCCTTTTCCTGTGACAGGATCTACCCTCTCATGTTGACGCACGAGTTTGGCTTGCTTGACGCCTCTGGACTTGCTTCCCTGCGATCGTTGCCCGGCTTTCGATTTTGTGCTGGAGTCGCCTGGTTCGTCAGATTCCTTGGCAGGCTCTTCTAGCTCCTCGGGAGTCAAATTGTCGCGTTCTTTCTTTCGGACTTCGTCTTTGAATGTACGAAGGGCGTGGAGGGCGAGGCGTTTGAGAGTCCGCTCGGTAACGAATAGTGGTATCTGGCGAACGCTGAGTCGGGTCTTCGATACGTATAAGGAAGGATTTGTCCGCAGCATCGTGCGGCGGGCGGTGAACGAATTAGTCCGCTTCTCCAGTTCAATAGGTGGTATAGTGCTGGCCGCTGGCGTATTGGGCAAGATGACTGACGGATTGTGGTTTACAGAGATGACAGTGATGATAATGAAATAAACCTTACCTCCCTCTCGCAACAAGTAAAGATTTCTCTTGTCTGCCTTTTCTCGCCGTTTCTCGCCTTCATCCTTCAGCTTACCTGCTTGATCCCGTGTGACAGCTCTTACGACGTCCAAAGTGCGACCATGAAGAACAAGACTTCTGGCTACGCCTGCAGATGGGTCAGGTGTTAGGATTGATGGTAGGGTAAATGGGTTTTTCGTTGGCTGGGAGGTGTCAGAGACATGTCGGAGTTTGGGGAGCAGAACGTACTTGTTGCATGCCCATGGTTTCGGCGCGCAAAATTTCGCTTTGCTCGATCACCTTGTCGGCGTCCTCTTTCTTCCAAAAGCAAACGAAACCGGTGCCGCGCGAACGTTCGGTTCCTGGTTCGACGGTGATTCGGGCATACCGTAGAGCCCCAAATGTGCGGAATCTAAATCATGAGGGATGAGCGCACGCGGGTGGTGGGGAAAGTAAACGTACAGCGTCCGTAGTTCGTCTTCTGTAGCAATAAAAGGGATATTGCGAATGAAGAGTGTAGTACCTGTGTCTGTTTGAGGTAGTTGAGGTTTCATGGGACGTTGATGATCTTTATGATCAACGCTCATGGCTTCTTTCTCGTCGTTGTCTTCGAGATCTTCGTCCTCGTCCTCATCGCCGTCCTCGTCTTCGTGAAGACCCAACTGCTCCTCCTCGTCCTCAGCACCACTCAGCTCAGCTTCACTATCTTCAACGCCAACCATCTTGTCATCACCCTCTTCGACATCATCTACTTCGGCATCACTCTCATTGACCTCTTCAATCTTCGCCTTTTCCTCCTGCTTTTTTACCTCTTGCTTTTTGACCTCCTGCTTTTTTACCTCCTGCTTTTTTACCTCCTGTTTTTTCACCTCGTGCTTTTTCACATCAGGCTTTTTCACCTCCTGCTTCTTCTCCTTGCCACCGCGCTCCTTGGAGCCTTCAAACTTCCCTTTGTCCTATATCACACCCATAAGAACCCCATCCACGGACCAACAAAAACAAAAAAACGCACCACCTTCTTATCTGCCCATTTAACTCTCAGCTTCCTCCCATTAATCTCGATCCCATCAGCCGACACGGTATCGAAAGCAGTCTGCGCATCCTCCCGAATAGAAAAAGACACATAACCAAAACCTTTGGATTCCCCAGATCCGTCCTTGGATACAACAAAGGCGTAGCGCACGGGTGCTAGATCCGAAAATGTTGTTTGTAGGTCTGTGGATGTTACATCATAGGGGAGGTTGGATACGAATAGTGTGGATCTGAGGAAGTGTGATGTTATGTTGTGATTTTGGTGTTTGATGGGCATGTGTTGACTTACCCGTGTGATTGTGATGATGGATCTGCGTCTTCGTCTCTTTGCCTGCGTTTCCCGAGTGATGTCGCCATTTAGATCTAAAGCACCTGGTAACATCCTTGCTTACAATTTTGAAGGCGTTGTTTGTGTATGTTAGGATGAGAGGCTTTTGCCAATTAGGACCAAACACCAGTTGACTCTCCTCGTCCTTTGAACTTTGAAACTACTTGAGTCAAACTTGAGTAGTTGATTATGCAGCTGCTGTGATTGAATCAAAGACGGTGCCATTTCCCACAATAACGGGCATCGTTTCAAAAAGGAGGCTGACTGGTGTCCCCCTCTGTCGCAGGATTAATGGTGGTGAGTGACGAGTCGACGATATACGCATCTCAGGCTGTTGTGATTGGTCGAAGTGTTGAGGCCTAAGGCCTAAAACTCGACACTTCCCCAAATATGCATCGCACAAGGGAAGTGGAGGAGGCTGATTAGTCCCTCTGTCACAGGACTGATGGCTTTACAGTGAGTCATGACCTCATTTCCGACTATCCTATTCAGACTCTCAGATTGCCACTGTTGTCCCAAATTCCCATTCCATGCTGTGGTCTGATACCCACATAAAACGATTGATAATCTTTCTCACTACCATCAAGTACACCCAATTGCGATGACGATCGTCTACTGTTCTACCAAGTCCACAATCCGTGGCGTATGCACGACGATTTGCCCATCTTCTCACCGCGCCCACTGGCATAGCTCAAGAGCTTCTGATACTGATCTTGATATGAAACCATCACCCAGCTTTAGAATTCCATCATCATCAGTTCTAGAATCACGATGGCGGTGAACTGCAGCGCTAAAGGCTCGCTGCACGCCCAATACGCATACGAGGCCGAGTCCCCGATGCCCTTCGAGGCATCTCGTTCACATAAACGGCGAGCCGATCTCGACGCACAATGGTAAAATCCATCCATCCGCATCGCGAAGAGAACTCTGATCCAAAACCCAATTATATCATTAGAAGAAAAGGCGATCATGCGTGCACGTATGAAACCGATCGTAATGGCAATGGCAGAAGGATGTGATGTGCGTTCGGCAAGCTCGGGCATTCTCCTCTTAGTGATGTCGCGTTTCCTAACTCGTCTCGCAGGGTCATGCATCCATGTATATGTGTGATGGTGCCATCATTGGTAAGGTGATCAACGCGCCCCGAAATGCTGGTGCATGCAAAGCTAATTCAGAGACGGGGCCCTTCGTGAGTAGTCGTTTGCATGCCTTTCTAAGCGAGTAAGCGAGTTGACTATGCGTTTGTTCCGCATGTTTCGGTGGGAGCGGCGTCGTGTGATTGCACATGCACGTGGGCGTTTCTTGGGAACATGCGGAACGGAGAAGACGACCCAATAACCTGGGAGAACTTCTTGTGTTAGTATCGAAGTGCTCAAGTGAGAAATCAATATCGATGCTCAATGAGTAATTGAGCATTCATCGTGATGATCGCTCTGCTATCATCAAGCTCGATTAGATTTCGTGCGCGAAGGCGGGATATCGACACTGGAAGCTAATTAATTACATTTCTTAGGTGAATAAGCCTGCTAAGCATATAGGACGGCATCCGCAATAGATCTAAAAGGCTATCAGGAAAAGTAGTCCATTACTTACACTTGTCCATCGTACATCCATACCTGACCAGGTAACTGAGACCCGAAGCTTAGAAGAAACTTACGGCGATGGATGCCCAGGAGTTATCGAAGCCAAGCAACGATACGTTTGGTATGTAGGTGACTATGACTATGCGTTTGTTCCATATGTTTCGGTGCGTGGTGGCGTGTAGGTGTGTGATTGTGACAATGCACCTTACACATGGGCATATGTGGGCGTTTCTTAGGTATGTGGAACGGATGAGGCGACCCGATAGTTTGGGCTGCGCGAATTCCTCATGTTAGTATCGAAGTGCATAGAGTCGGCAGTGGATTAGTCAATGATCGATGATCAATGAAATAAGCGACTGGATTGAATGTTCATCGCGATCATGATGATCCCCCGAGCTCAATTAGATTTCGTGCGCGAAGGCGGGATATCGACAAGTACTGGGGAAGCTAATTAATTATATTCCTTAGGTAAACCCAGCATGATATGTAGAGCGGCATCCGCAGTAGATCTGAGAGGCTATTAGTTAGACCTGATACTTGGGTATACTGCGTCCAAACCTGACCACGTACTATGTAAGATCCTTGGTCTTCGCCCGAAGCATGAGGACTGAGTACTAATGGAAGAAACCTCATGATTGCGTGGACGAAGGGGCTCTTCCAGGATGGGTTATTGACAGTATATTCAGGTGGCTTGTGTATGTATGTCCCGTGTATTTCTGCAAGTATGTGATGACGATGTCCATGGGCGTTTCTCATGAACACAAAACGAAGAAGGCATCAGAACAAGACCCGACAACCTGGGCTGCTAAAACCCCCTGTGCTAGTATCGAAGTGCATAGTCAGCAATCATCAAAATGAAAACAAGCAACTGAATTGAACAAGTCATCTTCGTCGGGACGATCCCCCTGCTACTATCGTCGAACTCAATTAGATTTCGTGCGTGGAGGCGGGATATCGACGCTGGTGCTAGTGAAGCTAATTAATTGCATTCGTTAGGTGAACCCAGCGTGGTATATAGGGCGGCATCCGCAGTAGATCTAAAAGGCTATCAGGTGGACGTAACAATTGGATATACTGCATCCAAACCTGATCAGGTACTAAGATCCTTGGTCTTCGCCCGAAGCACAGGCACCAATGGAAGAAACCTGGGCGAGAGCGTCTTGCTCCTCTAGGACAACTTAACTCGACGGATCATTGACAGTATGTTCAGGTGACTATGGGTGCTTATGCGCCACGTATTTCAGCCAGTGTGATATAACATATGGACGTTTCTCGCGATCATGCGGAACGAGGAAGGCATCAAAACCAGACCCGATAACCTGGACCACCACAATTGCAACTTCCTGTGTGAGTATCGAAGTGCACAGTCAGGAATGATTGAAACGAAAACAAGCAACCAATTGAATTAGGTATTCATGGGACGATCCCCCTGTTATCGTCGAGCTCAATCAGATTTCGCGCGCATCACGCCCTATTAGATGTTGTGCTCGAAGGCGGGATATCGACGCCAGTACTGGTGAAGCTAATGAATTCCTTCAACGAACTTCAGCCCCCTAGGACGGCATCCGCATTAGTTATGAAAGGCTATCAGGATAAACGTTAACGCAGACATAATGTATCCAAACTCGACCAGGTACGACCCTTGATTTTCGCCCGAAGCTTAGGCACCACCAGGAGAAACCCATGTCAATTACGATAAACGAGGGGCGGAGAAGGATGTCCCGGTCTTCCAGAGCGGGTCATCGAGGGCCACCGTATACGTCCAAGCTTAAGAGCCCAGTGCGTCTAAATGAGGTTCTTCGGGTAGAAGCCGCTCGATGATAATACCAGCGCATATCGATCTCGGGAAGGAATCACATGATGCAGCTCGAGATGAGACTTCGATTGGTAAATGCAAGGACGTCTTGACGATGCGTACGTATGTTGCGAAGATCGTTGATTGTCTATTCCGTACGGTGTAACTGTCATTAGCGCGATAATGAAGTTGACGTACCCCCGTCATCGCGTCGTAAGCCCATCTCGCAAGACGTTCATTCATTTAAGAGTATGGACTTGTCGATGCCCGTGGATACATCTCGACATCGACCTTCCGATCAGATGGTTACTGAAAAGATGGCGGGAACTGCCTTTTGAAAGGGTGGGGCTTGGAGGGACAGGAACGGAGCTGTGCGGGATTGGAGTTGTTCCGAAATGATGATGAAAGCAAAGGGCCAGACGAGCGTGTTATTATCAATCTAGCACTGGATAGCTAAATTGCATTCCGAAGTTGTTCTAATAGTCGAATTTGTGGAATGGATGTGTGACGAGGATCCTCATCAGGTATCTCACATCTCCAATTCGACATATAACATATGGCGGGAGTAGCATGCAGTATATATGACAGGTCGAAAAAGTTCTTGAGCGAATGAAGCTAGCTAGCATCCGCCATGAAGGACATTCTTTTGATCAGAGGCTTCTCCGCACCGCGTCGGCCGATTTGCTGGGTGATTTGTTGGGTAGCCGAGCGTCGCTGATGATGCAAGTGTAATGCCAAACCCGGAGAAAGATGCAATGTCCGGGAGGAGGACAGGCGGTGCGAAATGAGGTAAGGACAACCCCTTATTCATCGGTTACATCATCACATGGACGATCGCATATAGACAGAAGTAGACTGAGGACCTAGGCAAGGCAAAGTGGATTTAAGTCGGAAGAATGTTACATAGCCAAGGAGCCTCGAGGCGTGGATTGTTCCAGATGGCGTAATGCACGGGTGCGAGGTCCGAGAATGTTGGTTTGTAAGATGTTGCATCATGATAGAGCAGGTTGTATACGAAATTCCGAATGCTTAGTGTGCGCCTGGGAAAGGGCATTTGAATATTATGTAGTGCTCTTGCTTCATATGAGTGATTGGTTTACCCGTGTGATGAGGGATGTGCGTTTTCTCCTACCTGCCCGTGTTCCCGAGTGATGTCGCCATCTAGAGCACGGAAGATTCTCGCTTACAATTTTCAAGGCGTTGTTTGTATTTATTAGGATGAGAGGCTATTGCCAATCAGGACCAAACTCCAATCAATATTTCTCGTCCCGGAAGTTCGCCGGATGATTCTACTACTTCAAGACTAAGCTTAGTTGATCATGCCATCTGTTGTGATTTAGAGGAAAAGCTCCAGAGGGGTGAAACTTTCCCAAGTCATAACTGATGCCATTTCAACAAAAGAGTGGCTGATTGGTGTTCCCCTTTCTCGCATGACTGATGGCGAGTGGCGACCTCACTTTCATCCAGTTTCCCATCTTACACAGGCTCTCAGATCTCCAAAATTGACATGAAACGATCGTCAAAGCTTTCTTGCTATGTACCATCAAGCGCACCCCACATGCCAGGTTCGTCTACAGCCTGTACTGTCAAGTTCGTAATCCTTGGCGTTCGCACAAGACTATTTTCCCATCGCGTCCAGGTTTGATACTGATACCGACACGAAACTATCACCTTTTAGAACTCCATCATCATACATTCTAGAATTACGACCGCGGTGAAGTGGCAAGTGGCTCCGGCCCCACCCATAGCCGTACCGTACCGAACCGTACGAAGCCTAGCACGAGTACTAGTACTGCGCAGCCCCATATGCATCGAAGCATCTCCAAACAACCAAACCAAACGGACGATAGCGAAATCCACTCGTATCGCGAAGAGAACGAGAACGAGATTTAAAGGGGACAACTGATCAAATCACTATTATTAGAAGAAATTTCAAAGGTCGATATCAGCATCGCCATTGCCAAACGTATGAACCCGACTTTCAGAATTCAGATCGCAATAGCAGTGGTGCCACGTTCCCTTGCAGTGGTAGTGGCAGTGGCATCATTCGGGAATCGGCAAGCTCGGGCATCCGCGAGCGAGCGGTTCTGTTGCCTATCTCAATATCAAAGATGGATCATGCGTACGTGTGGATAGGGATGACTTTGTTTCATAATATTGATATTGATATTGATATTGGTATGTGATCGATTGTAACGCTTGTTTGTACCTCTGTTTTAGACTTGAAATTTCCCCCAAGATTCTACAAGTCCCAGTTAACGAAAATGTACGTTTCGTGTCGGGATTTACACATGCACATGATCACCCTCGCTCTAGATCTTAAGAGAAGTCGTTCATGCGTATGATGCAGTGAGTGATACAGATATACATGAAACGATCACCTCCATCATCCATCCCATCACGGTGAACTCCAGTAATACGCCAGGGGCTCCGGCTATACCCAGTACTTGTCACTCCCCATTGATATCAACAATCCAACGCCCACGATCTATGTATTAAAAAAATCGCATCCGCATCCCGAAGAGAACTCATATGCATCCAAATCCCTATTTGTATTATTAGAAGGCGCGATCAGCATAGCTAAACTTGTGCACACCGATCGTAATAGCAACAAGCAGAAGTACTCAGACGCGATGTGATGCGTCGGGCACGGCACCCCTCCCCCAGTACCAGTAAGCACTGGCACTTCCGTTTCCTAACTCGTCTTCACACGACGACACATGTTAGCCGCTTCATATGCATCATTTGTAAGGTGATTACCAACGCGCCCCGAATGATGATGTTGAGAGACACGCGGGGCCCTTTCGTGAGTATGTGGACTATACTGGTAAGTCGTTCGCCTGCGTCTGAGTGTGACCGTGACTAGTACTTTGCCGCGGCGTACGCTATATGTTTTGTTTTGTTTCGAATTTTGTTCCGTGTGTTTTGGGCGTGGTGGCGTGTGAGCGTGCTTGCGCATCATGGACGGGCGTGGACGTTTCTTGAGCTTGGGAATTAGAATTATCGTGATGTGGAACGTGGAGGGGGGCTGTAGAGCCTTGTGCTTCGGACTTCTACATGTGTTAGTATCGAAGTGAGCGTTCGATATTTGGTGTTTGGTGAGTAACTTGTGTCGTGCATATGATATCGCCAAGCTTACGTTGCGTGAAGGCGGGATATCGACACTAGAACTAGAACTTCGAAGGGGAAGGTATGTAATTTGCCGTGTAATGATATATAGGACGGCATCCGTAGGGGATCTGGAAGTTTATCAGTAAGACCTGGTATTTACTGGGGTATAATGCATCTAAACTTGACGAGGTACACAGCTTGATTTTCGTCCGAAGCTTAACATAGCGCTTACGGATCCGGGGTGGGTTGTTCAGCTGACTATGCTTGTGTTTCGGCGAGGGGTGGTGAGTGTGTGATGACGACTCACATGGGTGTGTCTTGGGAACATGCGGGATGCGGGACGAGCCTGAGGAGGACAAGACAGCGTGGTCTATGGAACCTTGTGTTAATATCGAAGTGTAAAGTCAGCAGCGAAATGAACAATTGAACAACGATCGACTCGGATGATCCCTCTGCTATCGATACTCCTGCGATTACCAACACTATTAGATATCGAGCGCATCAAACTCAAGTTCTATTAGATTCGGTGCGCGAAGGCGGGCTATCGACACAGTAAATGTTATAGTACGAGCGAAGCTAATGAATTGCTCAACGTAGCGCACAGGACGGCAACCGCAGTCGATCTGAAAGGCTAAACGCCAACGCATAGACATGAAGCATCTATACCCGACCAGGTACAGAGCAGGGGGACCTAGGCCTGACCTTCGTAGGGACCAATAGAAGGGTCAATTGCAATGGATGTGGGCGGAGAAGGATGCTCCCGGTACAGGGCGGTGCTTGTGTTGTGAGTGTTTCGGCGAGTGATGAGTGTGTGACGACACAGGGTCGGTTCTTGGGAACACGCGGAACGAGAACTTTGTGTTTGTATCGAAGTGTGGTCAGCATATTCAATAGGAGAAATGGATGACGATGATGATGAATCGATCTGTTATGGATAGTCGAGTTCGATTAGTATCGCTATTAGATTCCGTGCGCATATCGACACAGTACTAGTACTATAGCACTAGTACTGATGAAGCTAATGAATTCCTGAACCTGGCGTACAGCACGGCAACTGGAGTGGATCTGAAAGGCTATAAGGATAAATGTTAACGCATAACCATTTGCATATGGGTAGATATGGTGGAGCCAAACGTGACCAGCTTCAGGTACTCCCGCCTGATCTTCGCCCGAGCACCAATAGAGTAGAGCAGACTAGAAGAGAGTGATGATGAGCGGAGAAGGATGTACCGGTGGTCCAGAATCCAGAGCTACGTTGAATTGAGCCCATTACCGAACCTGATGTTGTTCGGTTAGAACTCGATGATAATACTAACGGTTATTGATCTGGGGGATGATCACATGATCTCTCTCGAGATGAGACTTCGGATGTGTAAGGAGAAGAACGTCTTGACGATAGTACGTGATGAGATTGTCTAGGTGGGATAGCGTAATTGAGCGCAATTCGTGGAGCGCGATGATGAATGAATATTATACCCCGCGAATGGGTGTCGCAGCATGGACTGGATGTCCCCCTGGCAGTTCCGATCAAATGGTGACCTAAGTGTGATGGCGGGTGTTGGAGGGACAGGAACGGCTGGCTGCAGGTTGTTCCGGATGATGGACGAGTGGGCTTGGTTGAGGTACTGGATATAATGTTCCGAGATGAAAGTGTGACGGGTGTGACAACATATGAGTATCCGCCTTAGTTCTTCCCGGATGGAAGTGAGATACTAAAGATGGAACCGGTGTGATGAGAGGGCGGCAGGCAAGCTAATTTCCATTTGGATTTAAAGTGGAAGAGAATTATTGAATAAGGTTTGAGTATTGTATAAAAATAATAAAATACGTTTTTGGAATAGAATGTGACTAGTTTAGTGACATAACGTTTTTGTGACCGAGGTACAGAGATCCTTGCTCCCGTCCATGATGCTCTAATCGGCACGTTTAAACCTTCCTTTAATAATTATATTGACACTCGTTTTCTGGGTTTTCTTGTACTGGTACTCCCATCACCCAATAACTCGCAATGGCCGGTTTCCTGCGCAAGTTTGCAACAAACAAGAAGAATCATGGTGTAGAACATCCGGCTCCGTCAAAACCCGTTGCACTCGATCCACCTCCCTCACTCCCTCCCCTCTTTGCACGCTTCGCCACAACAACTCTTGCAGAACCAGAGTCTTCTCTATTGGACTCTTATATGACACTTCCCATCACTATCGAGAAACAACCAGTCGAGGATGAATGGGATCCTTGGAAAGTGCTCATAGAACAAGATGCACCACCCCCACCGCAACCTCCTCCCCCTCCACGCGAACCACCTCGCGTACAGCCACTTCCACCCACTCGTCGCAAGTACACAGGTCCAGGTCTACCTCCTCAAGTAAAACTCGCTGGTACGTACCCTTCTCTAACCGTATCATCGTGTTTTCATGCCTGTTAATAGACCCCGACGCGACTTTTTCTACTACACGCCCCATCCATGCTGCTTCCACACGACAGGATCGTAACGACCAGCACTCTCCCACCCGTAATTCAGTTATTATCTCCCCTATGACTCCCTCCCCTGTCACAAAACAAAAACCTTCTCACCCCCCTTCTTCTTCACAAGACAATCAGGTCCGTTCATATCCAAAACGTCATCCCCCGCAGGCTTCTAAAGATTTGCAGTCTACTCGCTTCACTCAACAAAAACCCGGTTCAAGCTCAAGTAGCAGCAGCAATCACACTGATGCAACTCGTTTCACACATGACGGGTCGTCCACAAGTGCATTTACGTCCACCAGCTCAATAGCCCCGGCTATCAAGGTAAATATCGCATTTTTATCCGTATCCATACACGTTCTGGGGACCTACACGTCAGAGACGCGTCACAAGTGACCCTTGTACGTTGTCATCCGTACTGCACGTTCCAAAGTGCAAATACACTCTAATCCCTTTTATTGCTCCCGGCTTACGCCCTTCAAATCTCCGTTCTTCGGATGCCGTTAACACGTTTTTACTTGTTTAGCAAATTGACGTCACTCCTGACTTGAAAGGTCGATCATCTTCTTCGGCCCAGAGATTGGCGGCGCGTCCTATTACTGTTAACCCGCTTAACATTTCTTCTAGTGTTCCTTCTAGATCCAATAGCTCCGTGCGTGAAAATTATACTTTTTTGCCGCTAGAAATGACTAAACTTGTTTACAGGGTGCAAAACCTACTTCGCATCCTCCCGTAAGGACTCAGACTCGCCCTCTGTCTGCTGCTGTCCCGCCCCCTGGTGAACAAATTCCGCAACGAAATCTAACGCATTCCGCTACGACTGTTATGACTAGGGCTAACCGCTCAACGGTCGCACCATCCTCTACCACCACTCGCTCGTCTTCTATCACCGTTCGTTCACCCGCAGCACCGTCCACCGCCCACGCGGTACCCCCTCGCCAGAACACACGAGCACCGGACACCGCCCACCTCAACCGCTCGACGTCGATAGAGCTCAGCGCTGCCCCCATCCGCAAAGGACCGCTTATTTTCGCAGCCATGGCGTCTGTCCACAGCCCACCAGCCAAACAAAATCCACCCACGAACCAGCTCACATCATCAAACCAGCTCACATCACACAGCGCACCCATCAATAAACAAGCACCCATCAATCAACATGACAACTCTGTGAATGCCACGTCCGCACCAGCGCGACATCATGATACACTAGCTCGTAATCACGCTGAGCCTGGTCGTAATCACGCTGAGACGCCTGGTCGTAGTCACGCTGAGACGCCAGCTCGTAATCACGCCGAGACGGTCGGTCGCAATCACGTCGTGACCCTTGGTTACCCGTCTCCTCCCGCAACAACAAGTTCTGGTCTGGGCCCCGGCGTTAACGTGCCTTCATTGTCGTCTCGCGTGCCTTTAATTGTGGGCGTACCTTCCTCGGGTGTGAGTTCGGAACGTGTCCCGTTGGCCGCGGGCGTGCCTTTGATATCGGGTTCAGAACGCGTGCCTTTGATGGCGGCTTCGGAGCGTGCACCGTTGATCGCGAGTTCGGAGCGTGGACCGTTGGCTTCGACTTCTGCACAGGGGCGCGTTTCAGTAGAGACCGGACGTGAACCTGGGCCAGTACGGTCCGAAATTGGGCGTTCGTCCGACATTGGACCAGGACGCATCTCTGATATGGGAGTAGTGCGTCCATCAGACACCACCCGCGTCTCATCAGACGCCACTCGCATGCCTCTCCGCAAGCTCAGCAGAGCGACGAGCAAAGAAAGCCTCAAGCCCCGGGTATTAACTAAAACGCGTCCTCCTACTCCTTCTGGACCGCCTGCGTTGATATTGAAGAAGATTTCTATGGAGGGGCTTTTTTCGGAGGATACGCTGTTTTTGGATGCGGACCCGTTTGCGAAGGTGGATGGGGTGCAGGTTGTTAAGATGCATGAGGAGAGTGGTGAGACGCCGCCGAGGCCAAAGTCTCCTTTGGCGCGACCCAAGTCTCCCACGCGACCCAAGTCTCCTGTGACGCGACCCAAGTCGCCGTTGGCACGACCCAAGTCTCCTGTCACGCGACCAAAGTCGCCCTTGACTCCTGAATCGCCCGAGGACTATAAATCTGCGCGGACACAGCGCCGAGGACAGTGGCTCGAGAAGACGCGTCCTCCTGTTGCCGCTGATGCGACTGCTCAGCAGGAAGTGATGAGCAAGGAAGCTGAGCTTCTTCAAGAGGAGGAAGAAGTGCGGTTGCGGAAGGAGGAGGAGAAACGTCAACGAGAGGATGAAGCGCGACGGAAGGAAGAGGAGAGGCTTCAGAAGGAGGAGGAGGAACGCAGATTGCAGGAGGAGGAAGACAAGAGATTGAAGGAGGAAGAGGAGGAAAAACGACGCGTGGAAGAAGAGATCGCTCGTAGGCCTCCGACGTTTTACCCGATCGTGAGGCATCTTGCCGACGCGTCTCTCCTGCCGCATTTCCTGGCGTATCTGACGTTTTCGGATTGGTGTTCGCTCTATGCCGCGAATAAGGAGGTTCGCGCGGTGTTTGAGAGTAGGGTGCTGAGGGAGTTTGTGTTGGAGCATTTCCTGACGACTGTTGGGTATGCGAGGTGGAGGTTTGAGTGGGCGGAGCCGCTTGCTTTGTCTTTGAAGGTCAGTCCCTTTTCCTTCCTTCGATGTGACATGCTAACGCAAACCAAAGGACCTAAACGATTACATGCGAGGCGTCTCGATGCCCACCCACCAATACGCACAACTAGCAGAAGCCTATCTCCAGCCCCGTATCCTAAACCCAGGGGAAAAGCACCCCCAAGTGAAGGTCCCGGATATTCTGTCGCTCGCGATGACTACGCGCGCTTATACGCGGGTTGTGATGCGCTTGAGGGCGCAGGCTGAGAGTGAGGCGAGGGCTGTTGCGAGGTCGCATGTTAGTCCGGTGCAGTCGAGGCCTGCTACGCGCGATGGGCAGGCGTCGAGGCCTGCTACGCGCGACGGACAAGCAGTGCGGCGGTCTTCCTCGAGTCGCACACCATCGCCGACATCGTTATATTCTCACGGCAAGTCTTCGGTGTCTGCGTCAAATCAGACGTTCCAGTCACCTCTGGTCCGGCTTCACCGTGCGCCGCTCTTGCGGGTGTTTGTTCCTTCTCCTGAAGGGGAGTGGTTATCTGACTCGAGTGTTGTTGAGTGCGAGGCTGAGCTGAAGCGGGCTGGTGTTTTGAAGCTTTTGAGGGTTGGGGATGTGGTGTGGGATGTTGCTGTGGGTGATGAGGGGAATTTGGGGAGGATGGTTTGGGATGGGAGTTACCTTGTGGTGAGTGCCTTTGTGTCATGGCAGGCTTTCTACGTTTGGCTCATGGTGTGTTTCAGGACCTTGATCACAAGTACTCGCGAATGGGCGAGCTATCGCCTTATTTCCACAGTCTAGCGTTCTCTCCATCATATTTCCACCGCGTCATCCGTACGGGTGTCAGTACTGTCTTGAACCCTGGTGGCAATCCTATTGTTTATATAGATGTTAGTCCTTGGGGCCAGGAGCTTGCTGCTAACTTGCAGTTGTTGCAGGATAGAGCTACGACAGCGACGTGAGTGCATTTTATCGGCCTTTTTCACACCATCACATGCTGACTGATTCGATTCTCGAATAGACCTCACGGAGCACTCCACAGCGTCGTCCACTGGCTCCACCGCTCCTCATTCACGATCCGACCCCCCGTCTCCCCCCACCACCCACACGCCTACTCGCACTCTCAAAACCTGCGACTCCCAATCCCCAACGTTGCTGGCTTCTTCATCGATCCTGGCTGGTACGGGACTGTGGTAGTCGAAGCCGAAGGCACGAACGAGGGCCTTGCAGATTTCCAGGCGAGGTGTGGGCCTGGTGCGTTCCCTCCCCGCGCGGATAATGTTACGTCGAAGATGAGGAGTGAGAAGGAGAAGGGGAGTAGGAGGGTTTATAGGGTTCTTAGGGAGAAGAGGTGGGTTTTGCTTTTTGCTTTTTTTGGTGGGGGGATGAGCTGATTTTTTTTGTGATTTTTAGTCGCCCTGGTGAGATTTGGATTCGTGCCGTTCGTGAAAAAGAACGTGTGATGTGATTTTGGTTGTGGTTGTGGTTTTTTCAAACTCTCACTCTCGCTTTCCCTCTTATGCATTTTTTAATAATGGCTGTGCCTTGACTGTTCTCGTTTGAACACTTTTTTTTTCTTTTTCGTCTGCATTTGGTCGGAACCTTTCGCGTCGCGCAGCTATTCAGAACCTTTTTATCGCGCTCCCGGTCAGAAACATTTACTGCGCTCCCAGTCAGAAACATTTATCGCGCCCCCAGAACCATCTATCGCGCTCCCAGTCAAACATTTATCTCGCTCTCAGTCAGAACCATTTTCCCATCGCGCGCGCCCCCTCGTTCGTTTCTCGTACACTTTCTGGATACTGCGACGTGTTTTTTTTCCCATAGAGATACATGTACAAGCATAGTTATTCCCCCCCGGATTGTGTTTTATGTCCTACTCCTCTTTTTTTCAAATACATCAAAAATCGTATACAATGCGTAATCATGGTATGGTCGAGAAAAATCAAAACAC
This sequence comes from Suillus clintonianus, assembly GCF_016758775.1. Lineage (NCBI taxonomy): Eukaryota > Fungi > Basidiomycota > Agaricomycetes > Boletales > Suillaceae > Suillus > Suillus clintonianus. Next base: position 124,554 of record NW_024539309.1, read on the forward strand.
GTGATGTGACGCGACGCGTTCGCTGGTTGATTTCATTTCAAGTTATTTCCTTGTTGTGTTCATTGGCATCTCTTCGAGACACCTCACCTCATTCTTTCGCCGCCAGTTTTTTTGAAGTGATCAGCGGGTCTGTCATTTAATATCGATACCTCAGGGGATTCAGATTTGGCGTGCTTCTTGGATCGTCCATCATCCACTCGAAAGTCCAGCGATCTTCATGATGTTCCACGGCATGCTTTTCGCGACACTTATACTCGCCCTCCTCACGCTGGTCTCTGCGTCCTTGTACCCCGTCCAGCCTATCCAAAACACCGTGTACTACGCCGGACAGACTGTTCTGACGAGGTGGATAGATGATGGGACTTATCCGCTGCTTAGCAATATGGGGGGTATTACTATACAGCTGTGGTATGATTCTGACGTGCGTTTCTCGTTTCATCCCTATCCCCATTTCTGTTTCTTCCCCTCCCCCTCCCCCTGTTGAGAGAAAGGGACTTTAATGACGGATCGTGTGGTTTGCACAGATGTACCTCGGGACGCTCGCTACGAACGTGAGTCCTGGCGCCAAGGCTTGGCAGTTTGATATACCCAGGAGTCTTGTGCATGATTCTTCAAATTTGTATGTGTCATTTGAACCAACCAGATGTGACGGCGAGGACGCTCATATTTCATTACTCCCCCTCCCTCCCCTTTTACGAATAGCACTCTGCGTTACATCACGAATACGCCATACGACATGATCATCTACAGCGCCGACTTTACGATCGTGATCCAAGGCGATTCGCTCCCGACATCTACATCTGCGAGTTCTTCTTTGGGTGTGACGAGCTCTAGCACTAGCACTAGCCAGAATCTGTTCTTTCAGGCGACCTCTGCATCATCGCCGTCTGCGCCTTCGTCTTCTGGGTCTGAAACTCCAACGCCATCAGCAACAAACATCGTGATGCCTCCCCTCCGTCCAGGCGACGTCGGCAACATCAACCAACCCGCTGGCAATAGCAGGAACAGCGGAGGCCGCATCGATATTGAGAAACTCAAGTTCCGCGTGGTGTTTATTCTGTGGCCGGCCTTGTTGGGGGTTACGATGGCTCTTTGAGATTTTTTTTGTTGATGTGTTTTTTTTTTGTTTACTTTTTTTTACCTTTATCTTTATTTTGTCTTTTATTTCGATTTTGTGTTTTCATGTAATGGATTCAACGGATGGAATTTGGGATGCACACAAGTGCCGGTGTGTGAGCGCGATGAGCTGGCTTGTGATTAATGCCCGCAGCGGAGTTACCGTGCTGTACTTCACATCTGCTTCATCTAAACCGTCGGCATGGACAAGTATAGAACGAGTCTTGTTTCATCCCACATTCGATCGCAAGGCATTGTAATTTGTTACTACTACTATGACCGCACCATCAGGGGACGCCAGCGACATTTCTACGAAGATATTGAAGGATCATCCAAAGAATGTACCGGTTCCTCCAACGTTCTCTGATATATTGGAACATCGAGCGTTTCTGAAATGTCGCTTGGCTCAGGCGTATCTTCGGTGAGCTTATTGTGTGGGGACGTACGAAATTGATCATATGCCAATATGCATGAACACTATGCGCTGGTCCAAGGGCATCTCCTCGTCACCGGCCAACGACTGGACCGCTCGGTGCAGCGCTCGGGCAGCCCGCTTGGAATTCATTTTTCCATCTCCGCACAAGTTCTTGTAGAATGCCTCGACTAAGCGCTGCACCGTACTGTCGTTGACACTCCATAATGTCCCAATCACACTCTGCACACCAGCAAATTGTAGGCTAGCCGCCAGGTGTATGACTTCGTCAGGCGTATTGACATCACCGACTGCGGTTTCACAGGCAGAAAGAAAGGCAAATTCATGCCGAGACAGATCCATTTGTGAGATATCGAGGAGTGAAAGCGGTTGGTCGCGCATGAGAAAGGCCGACTTGAAGGGTTCTGTATAGTTCTGTGTGCCGTGACACGAAAAATGAAGCCAAGTATTGTCTCGCAACGCGCGCAATGCTCTCGATTTTATTGCCTCAGCGCTCGTTATTTTGGTGAAGGAAACAGTCGGAGGAGGGGGCAAAAGATTCCGCACCAATTCTAGTTCGGGCTCCACACACTCCAAAATGAATGGATGACCAGCTGGGTGATTCTGACCGATGGCAGCAAAGGGCACTGACAGGGATCTGTCATGACTTCTGCGAGCCCTGATCAGCGCGGTAAGTGATGGCGTGTATGAAGAGATATAGAGGTTCGAAAGCAACTGTCCACCTTGCCTGTACGCGCCAGCAGCGTGAAATGGCAAAAAATTGAAGAAAGACGTCGGACACCACCATATCCGGGAACCTGGTGGTGCAAATCCGCCCAGATTGTCTACCACCGGGCTGACAACGTCGTCCCACAACTCCATCAATGCTTTCATCAGCGCTGATTGGGTCCGTTTTGGAGAGGGCTTGGGAGTGGCTTTGGGGGTGGGTTTGGGAGCGGCCTGTGATTGACTTGCCCGTTGGAGTTTGACCACCAAATGTTGGAGTTTCTCCAAATTGATGCAGAGTTTAATGTTGATCGGAGGTTGGTTGTGTGGAATAATAATGGCATTGCAAGACGAATTGCTTGCAACGAGCACGATGATAGGCCCATCACGAGCTGCATTTTGAAGATCGGAGAACAAGGGGGGAAGTAGGAAGCGAGAGAAGCCCTCGATCTTGCGAATATCTTCTACAACTCTATTCCAGTCCTCCACTAGACGTCGGTACCGGCTTGCTTCTGCTTCTACATTGACTCCTGGGGTTCCCTCTGCATGATTGGCAGGAGGTGCATCAAGGAGGGAGCTGAGGTGTCTGAATTTCTTCATCAGGGACACTGCATGATCACCGAGATCTTGGAGGCCGTCAAGAGGCGTGCGAAGTCGTGTCATCTGGGTCCAAATGATAGTCCTACCTTGTTCCAACAACTCGACAGCACGACACATATTACCGCTACGAAGCGCACATGATGCAGCATCCACGGCAAGCATACTTGGAAAGTTCTTCATGGCATCGTGACGAGACGATACTGAAGCTGTCGCTGACATGTAAGTGTCGAGGAGCTGCATGGAAGTCGCATAAGCCTCCAGTTCAGTAGCATGTGAATGTTCGTGGGCCTTGTTAACCCAGCGTAGACTTGCTCGCAGGCGAGATAGCAAACCTCCAGAGACAACATTCGCTGCTGCCTGGAGATGATGCATGGCAGCAGCCAAACTGTCAATGTATTCACCAGTGCCGTTAAGTCCCGATTGATGGAACAACATATAGACGTTAGCTAGCGATCCATGGGCGATAAATAGACGGCGGTCGTGTTGCGTCAAGAGAGTCAATGCACAGCAGAGATTTTCTTGTGACTCGTGGAGGTCTTCTCGATCGCGTCGGTGCTCGAAGCGGGTTTTGAGCGCAATCGCAAGGTTACCTAATGACGAGGACCGATTTGGGTGACCGACTGGATATAAAGCCAGCGCGTCCCTGTGAAGCATGACAGCGTCGTCCAAGTCTTGGTCATTGCCTCGGTGCTTGAAGCGGGTGGAGAGCACATTCGCAAGGTTATTTAATGACATGGACCGATCTGAGTGACCGACTGGGCGTAAAGCTAGCGCATCTCTGTGAAACATGATAGCGTCATCCAAGTCTTGGTCATTTCCTTGGTGCTTGAAGCGGGTGAAGAGCCCATCCGCAAGGTTATTTAATAACGAAGACCGATCTGGGTGACCGACTGGATGTAAAGCCAGCGCGTCCCTGAGAAGCATGACAGCGTCACACAAGTCTTGGTCATTGCCTCGGTGCTCGAAGCGGGTGGAGAGCACATTTGCAAGGTTATTTAATGACGAGGACCGATCTGGGTGACCGACTGGATGTAAAGCCAGCGCGTCCCTGTGAAGCATGACAGCGTCATCCAAGTCTTGGTCATTGCCTCGGTGCTCGAAGTGGGTGGAGAGCACAATCGCAAGGTTATTTAATGACTTGGACCGATCTGGGTGACCGACTGGATGTAAAGCCAGCGCGTCCCTGAGAAGCATGACAGCGTCACACAAGTCTTGGTCATTGCCTCGGTGCTCGAAGCGGGTGGAGAGCACATTCGCAAGGTTATTTAGTAATTGCGCTCGGCGATCATCCATACTGTCGTAGTATCGCAGTGCATCGTAATGAAGGGAGATCACTTCATCTAAGTCGTGGGGATCATCTCTCTGCAAGCACCGCTCTGCACGATCAACAAGGTGATTTGGCGACAACGGAAGCATGGATGCAGCGGGTTGCATGTGCCCAATATCGTGTCCATCCATGCCTCCAACTCGATGTAGAGCAAATGTATCAATTGCAAGCAAAGCTGCTCTGTAAATGTGGCTGTTGGCGTGGCAAACCTCGAGGACTTCGCTCATTAACTCTCCGGCCACATCAGCATCTGTTTGAAATCCCCGTTTCGCAAAGCGAGACAGCAGAGAAATGGCAAGATAGAGCTGGGTTGTGGGTCGGTCAGGATGACCAGTAGGACGCAAAGCAAGGGCCTCTTGAAAAAGAGAGATGGGGATGTCGAGGTCGAGGGATGTTCCATTAACTTGGCAACTCAAAAACTTGGCAATAGCTAAATTGAACAGTGTTGCAGGGCGGCAGGGATCATCTACGGGGCAAAGATCCGAGGCGCGTTCAAAGTGCTTGATGGATTGGTCGAGATCCACACTGTTCTGCCGCCTGCGGTATCGTGCGAGAAGATGATGTCCGGTGTCCGCCCTGAGTATTAATGCCTTTCTATTGCCGGACGTAACCTACATATCACAAGCTCTCAGCATCAGAATGTCAGACTGCATTGATCACTAACGGTAGTAAGGGGGGAAAGGACACCACAATTGTCATCAGAACACCGCCGCTCCACTGTCACCAACAGTGAAGTACACGGGGATACGAGTTCCGCCTGCTTGGGCTGAAAAACTCTGGCTGTGATACTCGTCAACATCTATCAGGCGTAATTTGCAACAGACGTTACTGACGACATAACTTTTCACTGCGATCCAATAATTCACCCATGGACATCTCGAATGTGCGAAGGACTTCTCCATGGCCAAGCATGGGACCCAGTTCAAATGAGGCATACACGCTGACCCGAACGAGAGAAGATGGTTCACATGGCCTAGAGTTTTTCTCAACACCTGCAGGAAAGATGGGATCAACGACAACTTACAGAAGTATGGGCTCGTTCCATTCGACAACAGCCTGGTCTACGTGCACAGGCTTGTTGCTTGTTTGGAATTCGATACCGTGAGTCTTTACTACCACATGGAAGCCAGCGGGAATCCGTTGGAGACCAAGAGTTAGATCAGTCGCGCGAATGGCTTGGGAGATGTCGTCAATTCATGCGACACTGAGTTTAATATCACATACCAGTAACGACGATCTGTTGCACTCCACTGAGGTGTGCCTCTCCCGGGTCTTGGGGGTGTTCTGGGTAGCTTGCCTCCTCACCCAAGGCTGGGAGGGTATCATCGAGTGGGTCTGGCACGGTGTCCGTGGCGAAACGAAACAGCAGAGTAATGACGAAATAAAGTGTTACAAGAATGGCTTTGGGAAATCATTGGTATGTGCTGAATGAAAAAAGATGGTGCATACTATTGACGGCGAATTGTAGCATTTCACCAATCGCGAGGTTCGTCTCGGAGTCCTGGGGGTGTACTGGGTGACTCGGCTCCTCCAAGGGTGGAGGGCAATCATCAAGAGGATGAGGAACGAAGTTTGACATATGGCTGAGGGATGCAAACTAGCACTTGAGAGTAAGATGTGTACTAGAGGTCACGGAAAACTGCAGTGCTCGCAAATGCCTGATGGATTATAAAGGAAGAGACCATAGCATGCGCGCGGCATCCGCACTGCGCTGCGATGTGCAGAGCTGAGGTCAACGGGACAGAAGCGGCTCGCAGCTCATTGAATTACCTATAGAATCATGAATGAGCGTTAGATTTGCACAGCAGAGGTGTGTTGTAGGTGCGCCATTGATTGACGCAGCCAACACGAGGAGGCTGCGAAGCTCAAGAACAGCACAGTATTCTAGGCTTTCGAATATTGCGAAGCACGGCATGAATATCACCGCCCTCAGGCCTCAGCCCCATCCCACTGCTGTCAGACAGTGTGTCACGCGAGAAGACAGGAATTGACAAGAACTCACTTTCTGCCATCCGGGCAGCAGTCGCAACACTTTGCCTAGACAGACAACGGTACACTGTTCTGGGCTGAGGGCTTATGACGGAATGGGACAAAGTCCTGCTCGGGTCCTGATAGGTCGAGGCTTCCACTTGCGCGAGAAACGGGATATTGATTGACCATTGTACATGGAAGAATGTGATACTTGTTGTCACAATTCATTGTTATGGACGTTGCAGGGATGGTGTGAATGATCGAGTGAGGTTGGTTGAGAATAAGCGTAGTAGACTTTGAAGCGGTTAATCGATATGGTCACAGCCCACAGTTAGCATCAGATCCGACGAGACCAAAAATTTAAAGCGAGGTGTGCGTGTTTGCATGGATGGAATATGTCACACATTCAAATAATGGTCCGGGGCCCGGGCTGCATGAATTGGCGATATCGAATTATCGATGCAAACATCGAGCGGGGTTTAAACTTCGCTGGACGCTATTGAAGTTCTCGCCTTCCTTTGTCCTACCAGTGTTAATTCTCAGCATGTGCCGCAGGGACTATGCTTGTTCTCGATTTTTTTTTGTCACGGTGTCCCAGGGCATCCAGTGCACTGTTGTTGTAGCTCCAGAATTTTCCAATACCCGTTACTGACGTTGACTTGCTGAGGAAATCATCCATCGCCGCAACGCGTCTGGGGAAATGGTTTTTCGTTCAACCACAACCTGTATGTGAGACGGCCTGCGTTGCACATACTAGCGTGCGTTTTTCGTTTCGTTTCTTCCCCCTCCCCTTTGTCGTTGAGAGAAAGGGACTTCAATGACGGATCGTGTGGTTTGTACAGATGTACCTTGGGACGCTCGCTACGAACGTGAGTCCTGGTGCCAAGGCTTGGCAGTTTGATATACCCAGGAGCCTTGTGCATGATACCTCGAATTTGTATGTATCACTTGAACCAACCAGATGTGACGGCGAGGACGCTCATTACCCCCCCTCCCTTGACACGATAGCACTCTGCGATACATCACGAATACTCCATACGACATGATCATCTACAGCGCCGACTTTACGATCGTGGTCAAAGGCGGTTCGTTCCCGACATCTGCGAGTTCTTTAGCTGTGACGAGCTCTAGCACTAGCGAGAATCTGTTCTTTCAGGCGACCTCTGCAGCATCGCCGTCTGCGCCTTCGTCTTCCGAGTCTGGGTCTGAAACTCCAATGCCATCAGCAAGAAACATCGTGATGCCTCCCCTCCGTCCAGGCGACGTCAGCAACGTCAATCAACCCTCTGGCAATAGCAGGAACAGCGGAGGCCGCATCGATATTGAGAAACTCAAGTTCCGCGTGGTGTTTATTCTGTGGCCGGCATTGTTGGGCGTTACGATGGCTCTTTGAGATTTTTTTTTGTTGATGTGTTTTTTTTGTGTTTGCCTTTTTACCTTTTCTACCTTTCTGTGATTATTTCGATTTTGTGTTTTCATGTAATGGATTCAAAGTTCAGAATTGGATAGAATTTTGGGATGCACAGATACAAGTGCCGGTGTGTGAGCGCGATGAGCTGGCTCGTGATTAATGCCCGCAGCGGAGTTACCGTGCTGTAAGTCACATCTGCTTCATCCAAACCGTCGGCATGGTTAAGTATAGAACGAGTCTTGTTTCATCCCCACATTCGATCGCAAGGCATTGTAATTTGTTACTACTACTATGACCGCACCATCGGGGTACGCCAGCGACATCTCTACGAAGATATTGAAGGATCATCCAAAGAATGTACCGGTTCCTCCAACGTTCTCTGATGCACTTGAACATCGAGCGTTTCTGAAATTTCGCTTGGCTCAGGCGTATCGTATCTTCGGTGAGCTTATTGTGTTGTCGTGACGGGAAGCGCTCGTCGTCATCATGCAACGCAGCAAAGTACGGCTATGACGAAGGCGTTGCAGGACATATCACTGTCCGGGTAAGAATGATGACAACTGATAATATGGTGTGCGCGATTATTCTAATTGCTTTGTTGAAAAGGACCCCATCAGGCCGGATTGCTACTGGGTCAACCCCTGGGTGATCGATTATGTTGTCAAGATAGAAATCATAATATTCACTAGTTGATATAGGGTGTTCACTTCAAGCTCATACAGCCTGAGCTTCTCCTTCTCGTAGACCATGAAGGAAAGATACAGGACAAGGAGTCCGGACCCTTTCGGTTCCTCAACCGATCGGCATACATGATTCATTCAGCCATTCACGAAGCTCGTCCGGATGTCATCTGTGCTGCGCATTCGCACACTACGTATGCCAAGGCTTTCGGCTCCCTTGGGAAGCTCCTTGATCCCATTACTCAGGACAGCTGTGCGTTTTATGAGGTATCTCGATTCATCATTCTTCAATGAAACGAGATGTCTCAGTCAATGAATCTACAGGATCATACGTTGTATAGCGAATTTCGTGGCATTGTCGAGGATCGCGAGGAAGGTCTGGCTATAGCAGCTGCTCTGGGTTCAAAGAAGGTTTGCAAATGCACCGATTTGTATGTGTCGACGCTCACAGTATTCTAGGCTGCTATCCTCCAGGTATCTTTGAGAGTTCGGTCGAGTGTTCTCACCTGCTTACCATGCTCCACTTAGAACCATGGGGGCCTTGTTGCAACCAAGTCGATTGAATCTACCATTTTCTTTTTCATCTCTTTGGAAAAGTGCTGCAAGGTTCAAATGATAGCAGACCAGGCCGCCGCCGCTCTTGGACAGAGACCACGTCTTATTGACCATGCAAGTGCGGTCAAAACACGGCAACTTCTTGGATCTGAGCTAGGTGGTTGGTTCAGTGGGGTTCCCGAGTTTCAGCTCTTGGAGCACGAAGAAGGAAAGAAATTCGAGTATACGCCTGCACATGAGTCGAACCTGTAGCTGACCTATTTACCAATATGTATTATGGAGTCCTGAAGCACCCAGCGATATTCCTGCCAATTTTTTGATCCTCTACCAACATGGCATAGGTATCCACGGGTAACGTGAAACGACCGTTGGCATTTCCTCTACAGAAACAAACCCATGCGCGGATTCCCTACGAAGCATCTCTATAAGGTATAAGACAGGCTGGTCACCAGAATCTCTGGAAGCGAAACCGTCAAATCTAGAGAGCCATTCATCGAGAGGGATGAGTGGTAGGCCAAGGCGTCCTGCAAAAGATCGAGCCCTCAAAGTTGGATTCGGAGGCGCGATATGGAGTATCGGACATGGGGAAGGTGAGTTGTACATTTCTATGAGAGCCGTTGCAGCAGAACCCATCGGAACCCATGAAAACATCTGGTAGTGTGAAGCATGGAGTTGAAATTCATAAAATCACCCGGTCATGGAGGGCCACTCACCCGAGAAGCATCTGGAACCGCTCCGACACAAAGACAAGTTCTTGCAATTGCAGATAACCATCCTCGCCCGTACCTGAATGCTTTGTGGTGCTGGTCAAAAGAAATCATGATCGGTCGCAAACTGGCGTTGACTGACAACCGCTGCTGGGCGACCCAAATCGACTCGATGAATACCCAGCCAACAGCGTCGAAGTAGTCAGCTGGGTAATTCTCCAACGGTACGCGACACCGCGAATCTGGAAAGAAGATTAGTAAAACTTATGATGATAAAAAGTCACATTACGAACTCGCAAACAACGCCGGCGAGCTTACGACCACGAAACGCGGGGGAAGTGGAAGGGGACTTTTCAACGCGAAATCAATCCACTTTTGTAATTTGTGGCGTTCACTTAAGAATAATGATGGGGGTGTGCTCCGATCATAATGAGACCAAGCTGCCGAGTTATCATGCGAACGTGTAACCAGCAAAGAACCTGACTCACGATCGTGTATGATGTGTGGTGGAGGCAACAACCTCAGCAAAGTGCTCCTGAGGTATGGCAGTATCCTCATCACATGCGTCGCCATCCACTAAGACCAGCTTTTTGTGGTGGATAAGATCCTCACCAAAACCAATTTTCTTGAGTATCTTTGACTGCCTTTCTGCGAATGAATCACTACTCGTGTCCTTCGTTACAAGAGCATATACTCTTGCGGTGGTCTCGCAGTCCAACAACTTCACTAGAAGGCTCGCTCCAAGTGTGGAAGTACTATCCGTGAGCAGAATAGTTTCCCTGAGGAGTGGACCGTGGGACGGCTGACGGGCAGAAGAACTCGTTACATATGTTCGCGCCATATTGACCACGACGAGGCATCGGCTCAGGTACATCTTAGCACGTTTACGAAGGGAGATGACTACAGGATGCCGGTGAACAATGTTATCGGAAGACTTGTGAATATCGATTTTGTTAGTTGTACGGGAAGTTTCCAATAAGAACGGGCGAGCTTTTGTCGCTGGTAGGCTTTGAATCTTGAAATTATTCACGAGGCACTGGATAAAATGTTGGTACACACCCATCAATGCCATACTCTATGATGTTTTCGATGTCGCTCTTAATTAGAGTAGTCTTGACAAGGCGTCTCACAAATTTAAACGGCTTTCGAGGGGTCAATACAGCCGGTGGTGTAATGGGTGTTGAGACACTCTCATTGAGTGACACAATTTCGGGAGCATATTCAGCCACAATGGATTGTCTATCGGGTGTCCCATCCTCGACGTATTTCCATGGCTTTAGCACTGATGCTACGATGACCATCTAAGAAAGTGTCAAATCCTGAGAATGGGCATAAGAAATAATTGAGGAACCTCTGGGTATATACAAACGTGTGGAGGTGGAGACATGTTCGTCGGATCAAGAGCGAGCCTGTCCGTGCTGTTAGCGATGGTGAGTGTACCTTCAAGCTGACGAACTGAATGTAACGCTTGAACGCTGTGAGTTTCTCTTTGTCACCAACGTCAATCACATCGTCCATCTGCGGGTCCACCAGAACGCCTAGGTGTTGATACGCATGAAAAATGATTGCCCCACGGATCATTGGATCCTCCATCAGGATATGCTCTAGTGTCAAAGTCAGAACGTACACAACAATACTATGGGAGATATGCGCGCACCTAACAAGACATGATTGATCTTTGCAAGTCAGTTACATTGATTTGGCACGGTGAATAAATCAAACCTGTTCCCCAGTATGCGCAATTTCCCGGTCCGAACAATTATTAGCCGTGCCATCAGGAAAAGAGGGAAGTGAATATGCGCTCGAGACAAAGCAATGCCCATAGGGGACCGACGAAGTATCTGTGTCAACAACCATACAGGAAGTGTCGGTGAAAGATCGCCAGCAGAAACAATATTTTTATAACGCGTCACACAGTCAAGGAACAATATCCAATATCCTGGCCAATACGGTCGCTAAGATCATCGCCTCTTGAGGATGATGCTGGGAATGTGTCAAATGTCATACGAGTGTGGACGACCCACTGCACAAAAATAGAGAGAACTTGTTAACGAAGTTGGCTCCCTCGTCTTTTTCGATACTTTTGCGAGGGCACGTGACTATCCATACAGAATACAACATCAACCTTCATCATGATCCATCAAAGAGTACGAAACTTACCGAGTTTTGCGCGTTTTGACTTGGGCATGATATGTAGGAGGACAAGGTTTAGCAAATGAAATCAAAAGTCCGCCACACCAAATTATCTTTCTATCTCAATCTTCCTCGTTGGACGCGGTCTCTCCAAGCGAGCTCTCTGCCCTTCGCGCTGTGCTGCTCAATACGAGCGGTACGGTGCCCTTGCACGATCGTTTCAGAGCGCTCTTTACGTTGAAAAGTTTCAAGAATGATGAGGCAGTCAAGATCATCTCTGAGGATACGTGAATTTCGTCCGTTCTCCCGTTCTTCCGTTCATATGATTCTTTTCTTTCGATCCTAACATCAGCCATCATATCTTTTCATCTATGCGATTCTCTGTCAAGATGACGTGCGCTGACGCATTACCCATCTACCAGGCTTCGCCGTTCCCTCAGCACTGCTCAAGCACGAGCTTGCATACTGCTTAGGACAGATGAAGCTCGTCTCAGCTCTCCCAGTTCTTCAATCAGTGCTGGAGAATATAGACGAGGATCCGATGGTCCGACACGAGGTAAGCGTCTCCATCGTCCCGCTTCGCATAGTCCCGCTTTTGTACGTTCCAGTGTATTATGATGCTAACTAGCATTCGAGACAGGCAGAAGAAGCAATGGGCGCAATCTCATCACCTGATTTCAAGGCGGTCCTCACAAAGTACCTCACAGATCCCAACAGGAGTGTGCGAGAGACATGCGAGATCGCGCTCGCTAAAATTGAATGAGATAATTCTGAAGAGGGACGCCAACATCTTGCGTCGAAAGAATCGTCAGATCAGACCCCGTATGTAGCTTTCATTTCATTTTTCGAGATTTCAATCTGCCTATTCCACTACTCGAACCACTTTTGGTCCCGCAATTTAACAAACTCACATCATGTTTGCAGGACGTACACATCCATTGACCCCGCTCCTCCCTCCTCCAAACTTCTCTCTGGCCAAAACCAGATGACTTGTCAGAGTCTGCAATCGCCTCTCTCCAAGCCACGCTTTTGGATACTTCCGTTCCCCTTTTCCAGCGCTATCGGGCTATGTTTGCACTCCGCAACACCGGAACGCCAGCGGCCGTCGATGCACTAGCAGCAGGATTCTCCGGTGACAGCGCACTATGCAAGTCCGCTTCTTTTCATGTTTTGACTTCGTCACGACGCTGAACCCATCCGCTGCAGACACGAAATTGCCTTCGTTTTCGGCCAACTCTTGAGCGCGCACTCTGTACCCTCGTTGCTTAATGTCCTGCAGGACGGATCTGAGTCTGACATGGTGCGACACGAGGCTGCAGAGGCGCTCGGAGGAATTGCCACGCCTGAGGTGCTACCCCATCTTAAAGAATGGATGACGCGCGAGGATTCTCCGCGCGTTGTGCGAGAGAGCTGTCAGGTTGCTATTGATATGTGGGAGGTACGTTATTTCTTCATTCCTATACAGTTTTCAGGATCTATTTCTGACGATTGGTAGTATGAAAACTCGGGGCAATTCCAGTATGCGAATGGACTGGAGAGCGTTAGGGTAGAGGCCACTCCTGCCTGATCTGTGTTGTCGTCGATAGAGAAGGGAAATTAAGGTTGTATTGCGTGCTGTATTCATACCTGGCGCGTATTAATTTAGACGCCGTTCATTTCTTTGTGCTCATGTTTGATAAGTTTGAATTTGAACATTCCTTCGTCGAATACCCTTAGCACAGGAACATCCATCGAACATTGTGCGTATCCACTGCATAAACATTTGTGAAATTGATAATCGATGCAGCTCATACTATGAATACGACAGAATGAATACATGTACACTAGAGTCGGCGATTCTCGTATTCTCTATTCATTTTCAAATACCAACGCGCGAACCTCAATGGACTGCCTATTCGGTGCGTCCTTGGGGCTGGTCACGTCAAGGAACGCTGAATGAGGCGTGAGGCGCGCCTTATCCTCGTCCGAATCGTAGCACTTGATGAGCGTAACCTCATCAGGGGTTTGGTTCGCGAGGAAGTACCAGCGCTGCGTTGGATTATAACGCACGCTGAACGTTGAGCCCTCGCTGTTCGGATAGATATGCCTAGTGGAGACCAAGTCCTCACGACCGAGCGTACGGTAATTTGCGACAGCGAGTGGTTTGTGCGCGACGGGGTTGGCAATGGGCCTATATGGATGGATTGGGTTACTTAATCGTGGGGTGAGAGATGCGTTTGACTCACCTCCAGACATTGATTATGCGAACACGACCTTTGAGCAAGCGTTCAGCATCGTCACCGAGATGACGATAGACACGACCGATGGCAGCGGCGTAGGTTTGGTCGACGTGGACACGTTCCTAAGGTTCTTGGTGAGTGGGATACCTCGGAGCACTCTGGATAATAACTCACCACAGGGCCACGAGCATCGTTCGCTCGGATTACGCCATCTACTGGGTTCCGCCTTCATGCACTTAAGCCAAGGCGCTTTCAACGATCATTCACGAGCACTCACCTGAGGGTATGATCAAATATAACCACCCTCTTCGCCCCCGTATGCTTCTTCAAAATGTCTTCCACCTCCGCATAATATTTTGTCTGGATCGCTTCTTCATCGACAAAGTCCTTTTCTACGCTCTTGTGAGTAACGAACTGGAAGCCCGTCTTATCGAGTCCGACAGTGTCTTCCTTGCCGCGGATATCATGGACAACAACTTGTTGGACATCTTGGCCAATGTTGGTCCTGAGAACTCCCACAGGGGGCTCCTCGACATAATTGTAAGGCAGCTCGTCGTTTATAGGCTTGTAGAAGTTGAGGGTAGTCTGGACATCGTGGGGGACGAGAACTTCGCCAGTCATGTTGATTGGATTTTTAGGAAGGTTGTATTGTCGTTGGGATTCGAGCCGTCCCTACGTTTCATTTATACTCTCTATGTTCCGTGCGCGCGTGACTCTGAAGCTATTATGAGACAGTTTGTAAGATAAGGATGGAGTTGTTTCAAAGTCTGGCGCAAGTCCGAATGCAAGTGGCGTGCTCTCGACCACGGAAATTGGTCACATATATAGGGGCTTTGCAAAGGTAACGCTGCAATACGTTCTTACCGAGCTTCGGGATATCAATAATCCAAGTTACTAATCAGATGAAGCTGCGACAGTACGTATCCGATTGGCGAAGATTAGTAAAATTGAATGGTGACCAAGTGTCTGTTTGTCTTCCGCCGGAGGCTCAGCGAGACACCGGTTCAATTTGCTATAGAGAATCTACCATATCAAGAGTGATATTTGATCTTGATGCGAATTTGTCGAGCCAATCGCTTGGACAGAACAGCCCGACGAGTCCGACTGCTCGGCGAGGAGTTTCAGAACTAGGAAACGGTCACTGAGTCCCGACTCGTCACTCGAAGGTCAACTCCATTGAATATCATTCTCGAACTCTGCAGACTGCCACTTTGTACGAAGTGGTCATGACTTGAGGTCGCCAGATTGCTCTTCTCTCCTGAATTGGAAGGAGAGAACTTCAATTGTCCTCGCATTTGGCCAGTGCACCGTGCTGATTGGCAACCGAAAGTGCCCACCGAAGACAGGACGGGGCAAGCTACCTGAGCATACCCTATCACACAAAAAAGCAGTATATCCGCTGACTATGATTGCTGTCAGATTAGCGGTATGCATGACGGCTTGCCTCAGGTAGTAGTAAGTGATTACGCAAACAAACACACAGTATAGTACAACCTGCAGTGGTTGTTTGAGAGTCGCATTGCCGTAAAAAGCTTCAGCTTCAAGCATAGTGTAGAAGTAGCCAGCTTCTATTTTTCTCTTTGAATCCCAATCACCTTGGAGCACCACGTGCACATAAATACCACGACGAAACTCCAAAAAGCATACGCATATTCATTCCCCTGTTTCTCCCTCCTCTCCCCTTTCCCCCGAAGAAATAAGTGTTAATCACTTGGAGGGTTTCCCTTGCTACACACCACTGCTAGTTGCCATGTGGACACGCTCCTGGAAAGCAAGTGAAGTCATGGCAGTTCCTGCGCCAGAATCTGCCACGAGCTCAGCGTGATATTGCCGAATGCTAAGAATGAGGCGTGGTCCCAGCACAAACATTTGCATGACTTCGATGATTGTGAGAACGCCATAATAAATCCCACTTCCCACGGGAGACAACTCCTATAGAAATGATGAGTGATCAGATGCAAATGACACAAATTGGCGCACCACTGTGGTTGGAGACAGGAAGCTAATTGTAATGAAAGAAGCAGCAGCATAGCTAGCACATGTGGGACTTCAGCAAAAGCATATAATCACTTGAACTGAATTAGGAGCTCACCCTGCAAAGTAAAACACGTGAGTTTTCATTAATACCGTGATACAGTTCTCGAAGGTCCATCCCGTCGATGTGCGTTGGAGTTCACGGAAGTGTATTACAAAAATTCTGATTGCAAGACACAGCGTGATGGACTCCCATATAGCGCCAAGAATATAACCCACAGCCGGCATAAGTGAGTTGGATCCTGTAGAAGTGCACTGATAGGTGCCAGAGATGACGAGCTCCTCTGGTATTCGTTCAATAAGTCTGATGCGATTAAAGTAATTAGAGCTTACCCCATGACATTTCAGTGCTTTCCCACACGGCGAGCACTATGTTGAAAGCCGTGAATGGCAGGAAGCTGACAATGAGAAAGATGAGAATCTTTGTGGATCGATGATACATGGCATGTAGTCGAGCGATTACAATGACTGCATGATGTTTGAGTCAAGTCAATGTCACCGAGGTACTCCAACTGAGTAGCTCACCGCCCAGCATAGTACTGACGACAACAAACATCCAGCATAGTGTGAAATTGAGTATAGAACCTGAAAACCCCGCCTACTGATGAGCGTTGGGGACTTGATACTTAAAATAGACTCACGGCTGTTACAGTTAGTACGTGGAACCAACAAGCTTGTTGTGCTCACCCCTATGTCAGTTAATTGGGTGGGAATGGCTGGAGTGATGCACAACACTCACTAGATCTGCCAGCGAGATCGACGGGAGAGCTACCACGTGTCAGAGGAAACAAATGCAGTATAGAAGAGACACACTTAGTATGTTGATACTAATCGTAAGATACGGCTGATTAGCCCAGTGCCAATATTGGCCTTGAAAACATACTTACGCAGAAAGCAATAATCCGACATAGCGCACCTACAAGCAGTCAGCACAACTCATCGATTGCGCTTATACAACAGACCACGTACACCGAGATATCGAGCGGGTACCTCTTGGCCTTGGGCGAACCTTTGTTCAAGTTATGTAACTCGGGAAGCGCCGAGCACTATGTTATTTCTGTCCTGTGTTCATGTACTCGAGAATTGCCGCCTGCATCGACAGAAACCTTGCTTGACCCAAACATTAGTCAAACTCAAGGAGTTACAAAGTAGACGCTAGTTGTATAGAAATTAAAAACATATGAATCAAAACATAACATGTTGCCGGGCGCGCGGCGACGCCATATAAGGAGATCCGTTCTGGAACGGGTCACGTGAACGTCCGGAAATTACCGGTTGGTCGAAAGTTGGCTACTACTAATTATGAGGGTCGTAGAAACCTTGTCATGTTCATGTATGCACAATACTTACTACAATCCTAGTTATATCATGATCATACATAATAGGATAGGCGTCCTTTTCATGCGGGCCGCTGCGTGAACAGCGCCAAGGCTTCAAGCCCCAAAAATGAAAATCCTATCGTGACAGACCCATCTTCCTCCTCACTGCTTTCCTCCGAGTCCTCACTCCCTTCCTCCGTCCCAGGCTTCTCCCTCCCGAGAAATCAATCACACTAACGACAACGCATCAGCACGCATAGCACACATCACAAAACATACTCACTAAATTGTCCCATCCGTACACCCTACCACTACCTCCTAATGCGTCAGCTGGATCGACATCGGATTCTTCTCTGGCACCGCAAGACAGTTGAACTTTGGCGGCAATGGATCTAGGAGACCACGGGCATGGCATGTGCAAGTGCCTCCCATGCGCTTGATTAACGCCTGCAGCGGAGTTACTATGCTGTAAGTCAGCATCTGCTTCATCTGGATTAGCAGGACCACCGGGTCTATTGTGATCATTATCAGCTGGTCGTTGGCGCGGTTAAGTATAGAACCAGTCTTGTTATTTCATATTCGATCATATGCAATTGTAATCTGTTACCACCATGACCGCACCATCGGGGGACGACATTCCTAAGGCATTCAAGGATCCCAATAGACCGGTTCCTCCGACGTTCTCTGATATATTGGAACATCGAGCGTTTCTGAAATTTCGCTTGGCTCAGGCGTATCGTATCTTTGGTGAGCTCGTTGTCTTATCGTGACGGGAAGCGCTCGTCGTCATCGTGCAACGCAGCAAAGTACGGCTATGACGAAGGCGTTGCAGGACATATTACTGTCCGGGTGAGAATAATGACAATGATAACACGATGTGCGTGATTATTCTAATTGCTTTGTTGAAAGGACCCAATCAGGCCAGATTGCTACTGGGTCAACCCCTTGGTAATCAATTATGTTGTCGAGATAAAAGCTGTAATATTTACCAGCCTATATAGGGTGTTCACTTCAAGCTCATCCAGCCTGAGCTCCTCCTTCTCGTGGACCACGAAGGAAATATACAAGAAAAGGAGTCCGGACCCTATCGGCTCCTCAACCGATCAGCATACCTGATCCATTCAGCCATTCATGAAGCTCGTCCGGATGTGATCTGTGCTGCGCATTCGCACACTACGTATGCCAAGGCGTTCGGCTCCCTTGGAGTGCCCCTTGACCCCATTACTCAGGACAGCTGTGCGTTTTATGAGGTATTTCGCGCTCATCATTCTTCAATGAAAAGAGATATCTCAGTCAATGGGTCCATAGGATCATGTGTTATTTAGTGAATTTCATGGCATCGTCGATGACCGCGAGGAAGGTCTGGCTATAGCAGCTGCTCTAGGTTCCAAGAAGGTTAGTAAATGCACCAATTTGTATATGTCGACGCTCACAGTATTCTAGGCTGCTATCCTCCAGGTATATTTGAGAGCTTAGTTGAACGTTCTCACCTGCTCACCATGTTCTTTTGGTAGAACCATGGGGCTCTTGTTGCCGCCAAGTCGATTGAATCTACCGTTTTCTTTTTCATCTCTTTGGAAAAGTGCTGCAAGGTTCAAATGATAGCAGACCAGGCTGCCGCCACTCGTGGACTGACACCGCGTCTTATTGATCATGAAAGTGCGGCTAAAACACAGCGGCGTCTTGGATCTGAGCTAGGCGGTTGGTTCAATGGGACTGCCGAGTTTCAGCTCTTGGAGCACGAAGAAGGAAAGAAATTCGAGTACACAACTTGAAGTAGAACCTGTAGTTGACCTATTTACCAATAAGTCGTGAACCGAGACGTCATGGGATATAACCTCACGAGGCTTGGGCGCTTCAGCTGCACAGCCTATGCTGTATATAAGCTGTGCATGTGAACACGAGGATACAGCATGTCAAATGTACCAGGAAGCAGTGGATTTCACTTTGACTTGACCTGAACACCCATTGTCCCCTACTATCTGCCCGTCGTTGTTATCCTCGGTAAGTAAGTGATGGATTTGGAATATGTTGGATGAAAGCTGAGATGGTGCTGCACTCGGTAGTAGGAATTTTGGAGCATGCCTTCACCCACCACTAAAACGAAAGACATATCAGCAATAACACCTCACCAGAAATTCGCAGGACACGCCCATTTTGTCCGGGGTGTCATACACCTGCTTGACGGACAGCGGATAATTACTTGTTCAGATGATGGCTCGCTACGGGTATGGAACTTGGAGAGTGGGAAACAGATAGGAGAAGACTGGCGGGACGGAGACAGTGGAGTGCACAGTATAGCGTTGTCTCCGGATGGGAAGAAAGTGGTTAGTGGGAGTGGGGACGGTGGAGTGAGGTTGTGGGACATCGACATAGGCAAGGTCATCGCAAAAACGGGACACACAAGGGTAGTGAAGTCTCTCTATTGGAGTCGAGATGGTCAGCGAGTAGTGAGCGGATCTGTTGATGGGACTGTAAGGCAGTGGGATGTGGAGAGCGGAGAGATACTCCAGGCACCCTGGCCAATCAATTTCGCAGCGTACGCGGTCATCTCTTCGCCAGACACGACCATGATTGCGACTGGTGGACGTGATAGGCTCTGGACTGAAGGTAATAACGAGTTCTCAATTAAAATCTGGGATGCCAAGACAGGCGAACTTGTCGCAACTCTCAAAGGACACACAGATTTGGTGGAGTGCCTGGCTTGGACTGGGGATGGTAAAACGCTCATCTCCGGGTCATTCGATTACTCGATTCGGACATGGTGGAATGCAAAATCATGGAAGCAGACCGCAGTTCTCGATGGGCACGCTTCTCTTGTCCTTGACATTACAATATCCCCGAATGGCCACATCCTCGCAAGCGCATCGATCGACAAGACAGCGCGATTGTGGAACCTCGACAACGGCCAGCCTATCAGTTCTCCACTCCAACTTGCGGATGGTGTTTTCTGCGTCTCATTTTCCGCGGATGGAAAACTACTAACCGGTTAGACTGGTTCCTCGGATAACAACGCGTACACATGGGATATTGCTACCATTGTTAGAGAAGCTGGTCTCGACGAACTTCTGTTGGATCCACAGGTGATGTCAACATACCTCATCTTATTTCATTCTCACAACTGAACGCGCTCTGCAGCCAGGCTAACAAGTTGGCACTCCGTGTACGTGAAACCTTCATAAACAGATTTCATTGCATTCAAACATATATACTCTAGGAAAATGCTACACGACATCCGGCCCAACGACGTCAGCCTGCCCATCGGGTACCCCAAGGTTTTTTCGATGACCCACGACAACATTCTCAGGTATGTCATTAGTATCGTTTCGATGTTTTTCCTGACTTGGTGTGCTCAGTTCTCTCCACGAAGCCGCCCCCACTCCTCAGCACCGCAAGGAAGTACACTCCTTCGCCGCTTATTCCACCACAGCCACTCCGATGCACGTGATGCCTCACCGTCATCTGTCGACTGGGCTCGACACCTTTTGGAACGACGCAGACGAAATGGTGAAGGAATCGAATTGCATGAGCGCAATTCAGCAGTTGTTGAGGTCCCGTATGCACAGGGAAAACGTGTATGTTGTCTCTCCTTCTCAGACATTTGACTCGACTTGACATTATGTAGAGGAATGCGTCAGCAAGAGTGAAACAAAAAAAGAAACCATTACCCACTACTCTGGGCAGCTCACGGCCTCCCAAGCACAACGCCACACAATCCAGTGGTTCGACTCAGATCCAGCCATCTTTGCAACCACAGCCTCCTGTTTCCAATTCGTCTACCACACCTGCTATTGGTGATACCCCTGCAGCTACAACTTCAACTTCCTCACGCCCTGATGTAATGCTCAGACAGGCTGGACACTGGACTCGCTTCTGGCTCTTTATCTATTGTACGTCTCCCGAGTATATCGATGGTCATCATTAATCTACGATTTCCTCATCCTTCACGGGTCCCGTGCCAACACACATTGATACCATCATCGATCATCCGCATTATCACCATCCATATGAACTTCATTCATATGGCAACTTGGGTACACGGGCCTCCCCAGGCCGCACAGCTTGTCGTCATTGCCATAAAATCTTGCTAAGGGACCAGGTTCAGATGCTGGACCAAAATATTACAGCGCCTTGCAGATTAGATTATGCAGTAACGTGTGCTCGACCCAAGCTCGATCTGTCACTCTATCAAAGGCCATTTTCTCTTGACTTATCCCGCCGAGTGGCATATATATGCGCTCCAGTATTTGCAGCCGCATCGGAAGAAACGGCCAAGCACTGCGAGAAGTTAAGTCCGGGGTGCGTATTTAAGAATACAATCAGGTGTCGGAGCCGATGGAGATGGTGGCGATATGATCGATGATCGACATAGAGGGGCTTGTGAAGCTTCAAAGGCTTTGAAGATGATGCGTCCTCGCTCTAAGAGTTGGTCGTAAAATTTATGTTTCAGTGATGTGTTACCTGGTCCAACTTGGGGCTTTTACGCTTAATGGCTCTCTTACCCGTAAATTATAACCGAGAGACCCCGGAAACGTCCGGAACGGTCTGTCTATGTTATTCCCTTCTTATTAAACATTGCCCTGCTTATGTACCCCACCCCTGTGTAATATGCATCAATTGTTTTTCTCCTGTAAAAATCAGATTTCAGTTCCCAATTCATCAATTGTGGTGGTCCTGTGCTCCTGAGATATTGTATATGCTATTTCAAGGTTGCTGTGGATCATATTTGCAAGTCTGTACAGTTAAAACTGAAAAAATGCAAAGCTATTTGTTATTTTGTGTGCATACTACATCTGGTGCTGCAGAGACCTTTGGAGGGCCAAAAAAGCGGTGGAATAGACTCATATATACTCAAAATTATATAAATACTGTGCCAAGACATTCTATCATTGAAGGGACAAAAATGCAGATGTGTTTTTGATATGTTTTTCCTGTATTATATGTACAGGTTTCTGGAGCTTGTGTTGGGACAAAAATAGGCATAAAAGGGTTCTATTGTGACCTATTGTATGTACATAGTATATACTGATACATCTCTACAGTAAATAGGTTGGTATGGTATGGTGGTGGACAGGAATGTACTGGGGAGGAGCGTGGGAAATGTTGAGATCCAGGAGATGACCAGAAATGGCTATGTTTTGGGTGTAGTGACAAATTCCCGCAGTCTAACAAATGCGAAATTGGTTGATCAATGATGATGGTGTTGGGGGGGCTTCGGGCTCCGGATGTTCTTGCACAAGGGTCCAATGGCACTCGTTGAGTGAGTTTAGGCAACCGGGATCCTCCAGCTTGAAGCTCGGAGGACCCGCAATCAATTTGTAACACTAGGAATAAGACCGACAGCTCGTCGTACATGAAGAGAGGCTTCAAAACGTATATCGTACACAGACACGACAAAACTCGCGAGGCAAGAACGATTCGTACACGGACACGACCTCGCGAGGCAAGAAAAACGAGCTTGATTTGTCAAGCTCGACAAAACCGCTAATTAGGGAGGCTAGAGGAGGGTAAATAAATTAAAGGCGCAGTGGGTGCGCAAGCAGTGAGTGCTCAACGCTAGATGATGGTTAAGCTCAAGGACCAAAGTCGCAGGATTCAGCCACTCATCAGCGTTTAGGAGACTCAGTCAAGAGCATGAGTCAGATGATGACGCGTGTACGCACAGACCTGAAACTCGGCCTGAGCCGAGTGCGACCGTAGATTCAACTTGTTTAAACCAATTAAAACTCGATGAATCAAACTTGCACAAGGGTCCAATGGCACTCGTTGAGTGAGTTTAGGCAACCGGTGTCTTACTACTTGAGGGTCTTATATGTTTTTGTGTAAATGTAGTGACACCACAACTACACTTTGATAAGACAAGAGTTGCCAACTCCTCAAGTACACGGTCAACGGATTTTCTAGTTTTCTCGGTTGATAACGTGTCGTTCGTGGGAGGCTCGACTATACAGTCTGTCGTTGGTTCTTGGAATGGGGTTCGGTTTTGGATGGGATGATAGACCTAGATGATAGGCCTGATACGATGAACTGTGTAGAATAGATGGACTAGACTACGTTGACGAATGGTTTGTCCGAATGGTCCTTGGACAAATATACGAGTGGATGCGCTACACAACACTTGGCTGAAGTGTGTGGATCCTTTGATGAACGAGGGACCTTTGGTATGGAGCAAAAGTCCTTGGTGGTGTGGAATTGGGAAGCTGACTAAGCTTTTCCCAGACAGATCCTTGCTGATGTAATCAAAGCAAGAATAACTCCTGAAGAGTTCTTTGTCCAAACAGCTCTTGAACAAAAGATATTGTCCAAACAGCTCTTGAACAAAAGATATGGGTTGTGTGGGATGCTGACTAAGCTTTTCCCAGACAAATCCTTGCTGACTTAATCAAAGCAAGGAAACAGCAGTTCTAGACCAACAAAGGACTAGAAAAGAAGGTTAGGGTGACTAAATGCCCCTAACAACAGTAAAGATAATACAAGACTAAGATTATATCAAATCTTAGTGTAGTAAGGCTGTCAGTATCAGCCTGCACTTCAGATGATAGATGTGAAGTGGGAAATCTCCAATATGGGGAGTCTCTCCTTTCTCCTCAAAAAATTGAGCCTCCTTATATACATTTGGTGTGGGAAATATCCCAGGAACTGTATAGTACCAAGAAAATAGAAAGAGACACAAATCTCAGAAGAAATGAGGTAGTTGTAGCATAAAATGCAGAATTGAAGTGGAAAGAACACCAAAGGAGGAAAATGACTCATTCTGACTCATTTGACAGCAAATGACATCACTGTGGAGCAGTGTGGAGCATTTGTGGAGCAAAGTGGAGCTGAATGATATCATTGTGGAGCTATGACATCAAATGACATCGTTGTGGAGTTATGACATCGAGTGACATCGTCCAAGATCAAATGACTCAATTCTGGAGTCACATGACTTCTCCTTGGGTTAATTACATGTTATGTAAGCTCAGATTGTGGCTGAAGCTCACATAACATGCACAAATAAAAAAGAACAAGAGAAACAGAAGCAAGAAAGTGAACAAAGATAAACGTAAACAGAAGTAAACGAAACGCGAGCTTTCTGCCACTTTTTACTTCTCTTGCCTCAACATAGAGTAATTAGTCTAAAGCGAAAGCTTTTGGACTAGTATACCCTTATCCTATTGAATGTCAATGCATGATCTTCGTTTCATGCATGACACCGGGATCCTCCAGCTTGAAGCTCGGAGGACCCGCAATCAATTTGTAACACTAGGAATAAGACCGACAGCTCGTCGTACATGAAGAGAGGCTTCAAAACGTATATCGTACACAGACACGACAAAACTCGCGAGGCAAGAACGATTCGTACACGGACACGACCTCGCGAGGCAAGAAAAACGAGCTTGATTTGTCAAGCTCGACAAAACCGCTATAAGGCTATTAATTTTTTTTTTTTTTTTTATAATTTTGAATTTTGTTTTGAACGTAGTTATGATTGAGTCGTTGGGATGGGGTGCGTGCGTTGAATACAATTTGGGTTATGAGTCGTTGGGACGGAGAGGTGATTGAGCCTTTGGGAGACTTTTTAGCGAAAAACGATGCAGTGAGTCTGAGCTGTCGATCCTAATGAGTTACGGAAGGTGTGAACCATGAATAAGAAGGTTAAGCAGAAAAGGGTGCTTGCGAATATATTTCTGGAACTCGTCTGAAGACCAGCGTCCCGCTGCCTGAATCAGCGCAGGGGCAACGCCGCTTGCAGCAAGAGCTGTTGCTCCTCCAGCTCGCATGGAGTGCCCAGAAATACTTGGCGGGAAGAAACGCCGTAGATAGCGCATGAACCACACACGTGTGGGAATAGTTCCAGCTGAAGTGAGCCAGAGCTGTGGATGGTGTGGAAATTTTTCGTCACGAGCACACACGTACCGATGGAATAGCTTCAATGGATCTACCCTAGCGTGAGGTTCGCCGAGAAGCAAGATCTCACAACCGACACCCAAACTACTACTTTTGTGGTGCGGGAGAGTGTAGCTCGCTGAGCCATTTGTGAATGATAGAGAGTGCCGCAGAGGGACTTTGCGATAGGATTGATGTTTAACGGCGTTGGGCCAGCACAGTTCGGCTAAGCGTTGCAAAGTCTTGAAACCGGTAACGAGTAGCGTTTGGAACAAGATGTCGTTGTACTCGACAGAAGAGGTGAAAGCGTCAGCCACGAGGGAGAGATCATCGAGGCTAAGTGGTTGTTTTCGCTGGACAGGCTTGGATAAGCGGCGTTTGCAACCTTTGAGCGTGCGCGTGACGAGCAAGGAAGTTCGTGCTTCTCGTACGCCTGAAAAATGCGATTCGAGACGATTGACGATGCCAGACAGATAGGAATCGACCGAACGTGGTTCAATGTAATGGGATAACCAGACGACGTAGTAAGAGAGAGTGTCGTCTGTTGGTTGGACTGGGCGATTGTGCAGCCGACAAAAGTTAAGATAGGAATTCAAATGAGAATCGTACGCGGACGCAGTGGTCGATTCGATAGCGAAACCAAGGGCCAAAGAACGCTCGAATTGCAAGCGTTCAAGTGTCCAGGCTTCCCGTACGGGTTGCCTGGACTGGGTTGCGCATGGGATCATTTTTTCGACGCCCCCAACGCATCCCGAGGGGGTTCGAAGTCAAAGATTAGAGCGGTAGGCACGAGATCTTTGACAAGCTCGTTATGAAAGCGGGACAACGCATCTGCTATCACATTCTGCTGACCAGGGATATGTTCCACGCGCAGGTCAACACTGTAGGTGATTAAAATATCCATAGCGGAGCGCAGGAGTGAATTGTAGACGGGTTTCGCGCGGAGTGAATCAAACATAGCGACTGTGTTCATATTGTCAGTGTATATGAGCAGTTGTGATGGGGTTTCGTCCATGTTGACAACAGCATGAATAGCGGAGCAAACGGCGAGTGCCTCAAAGAAGAAAATTGTGTCGTGAGGGGTGTCGGTGGGCAAGTGACATTGGCATGCGAAATTATCGTCTGGAAACCACAATCCCATGCCAACGCTGGAAGCATCAGTATAGGCGACAACGACTTCATCACTCCTCGGATCAAAATCCACGCATTTGAAGAGGTGCAAACCATCAGAACGTTCAATATGGTCGGCGAGCCAAAGTAGCTCGTCGATGAGAGCGTTATTGACGTGAATGAGTGCCAATGCATTGTTCTTTCCCCTGATTTTGTCGTATAGAACCGACAGACCAGGTTTCAAGAGTGGGAAAACATTAAAGCTCCACTCGCACCACCCTGCGAGTCGTTGGAACTCCCGAAGCGACCAACGACTGTTCTTGCGTGCGAAACGGCGCAATTCTGCAACCAATTCGCCCTTTTTGTCGACGGGAAGGGATACTTGCATGGAATTAGGGTCGACGTCGAAGCCAATGACAGTCAATGGTGCACCGAACACCTGCTTGGGGCGTTCATGCGGAAGTCGGAGTTCGTCCCATAATTGTAGTAAACGCGTCTGTTTAGCGGGAAAATAGCCGTCGTACGGAGGATAATATAGCAGACAGCCCGCGACCTCAAAGGAGAATGAGTCGTCCATGTAAGTTTTCAGCGCGTCGATGAGGGCACGATGTATAGCAATCCATGCTACGAGGGACATGAACGAAATCCATACTTTTGGCGAACCCCTACCACCAAAATTGTTGTTACGATCGACGTGTCGTTGACCGTGGACTGTCAGAATTTGTTTGACCTGCCATAGCGGGTGCATCGGCAAACGTCGGAAAGCCTGCGACACGTCAGATTTGAACATTACCAGCTGGACATTTGGGTGTTGTTCACGGAAGCGAAGCAGCGAAGCTCCGAGCGAGTGCAATCCATCCAGCTTGGTACCTTTGATGGCATCTCTGTCAATCATGGAGTTCAGTGAGTACTCGCCCGCAGTGTGATCAACGATCAAGCGAAGTTTATCAGAATGCGGCTTGGGTACAGTGTGCATCGGCACACTATACATACTGGGGTAAAGCTCGGTACCGAAACTCTCTGATACTCGTTCCAAACGTATCTCCTCACTCAATTGATCCTCGATGAATTGTTGTTGCTCGTTAGATTTGGAGCATGTATGCGCGGAATTGTCGTTAGTGGATGGGTACGAGTCGTCTGAGGTATCGGCCCATGGCCAGAAACCCCGACGTAAAGAGTCGCAGACGGATTTGACGAAAGGTTGGTTTGGATGGTCCAAGAGAAGGTCTTCGAACCGATCAACGTTTATAGGCGTAACGATACGAAACAAGTCCGGTCTGCGTGCAATAGTCTGAGCTGCATCACTGCCCGAAAGTTCGTTTAGTGGAGGTGAGGGGACAGGATCAGCATATTCAGTTGACCGCGCAGTTGGACTGAAAGAAACATCTGTTGGTGACCATATAAGGCCCCGTCTATGACGCGGGCGCTTAAATGGCCGTTCAAGTGGGTTTGGGCTTAGACTCCTCGAAATGCTTCGTTTCCGTGTGTCGTCTTGCGCATAGTCTGCCGTCTTGCTCATGTGAGCAGACATGTGCGTAACGGCAGGTTCCCGCACTGCGAGCACAGTCTCCGGCGTTCCATTTGCGACAGGGCTCACGTCGACTGAAGGTAGTTTTGTCCCGCGTAGATGCGCTGGGCTTGGTCTGCTTTTCATCGTCGTGGTGTCTACCATCTGACTGGAAATGAGATTCATAGATGTCAATGAAG
Organism: Suillus clintonianus; assembly: GCF_016758775.1. Taxonomy (NCBI): domain Eukaryota; kingdom Fungi; phylum Basidiomycota; class Agaricomycetes; order Boletales; family Suillaceae; genus Suillus; species Suillus clintonianus. The sequence continues at coordinate 152,450 of NW_024539309.1, forward strand.
GAGGCGAGGTCTGAGAGTTCAACCCTGCGCGAGTTTGCGGCTTTATTCCTGATGGCTTTGTCATACCTGATAATTCTTTCGTGTGACCGTTCGAGCGTACGGTCGAATCTGGTGGTAATATATTCTCCATAGGTAGCGAGCTCATCCTCTCGATGAGGGAACGCGAATTTGATGGCTCTGGCAGCCCTATTCCAGGCTGCGGTCCATTGCATTGCGGTGGTGATTTTCTTCGCGACTGCTTCTGATGTTCCTGCATACTTGATCTCAATGTTGCCGATAGTCTCGGTACATTTGTCAATGGTGCGTGACGAGGAGATGATGGAGTGTACGGCGTCAAGATTGACACATTTGCCTGCGACGATTTCTGCCCATCCAGCTTCATGGAATTCCGGGCTGCATCGGTGATACATGAGTCGGCGTCGAACTTCTTTGGGGTCTTGCGACCAATTGAGGAGGATTTCGTTAGTTCTTGTAAGGTTTGCGGAGAGCTGACCTCCTGTACTTGATTGCTCGGCTCGAACGAGACAGGCGAGGTCAAGTTTGCCTCGCTTTCGAGCCGGTTCACCTCGCTGGATACTAACTTCTCTCTCAAGTTCAATCTCTCTAGGAGGGAGAGTTTCCCTGTCTTCGGATTGGCGTCTAACATCTGGCTCGTGCTCACCAAACCCTCTGGTGTCATCCTGCCGCTTGGACCAGTCTTCAAGCATGCTGAAGTATGGATTCGCGATAAAAGACTCCGCTTCGTCTGTGGCTTCTGAGGTGCAGGCAGTGACAGTCTTTGCGATAGAGATAAATGCCTCAGATTTTGTGATGAGGCTGTGCTTGTAGTCTTCAACGATGTTAAGACATTTCTCCGCCAGGTCTTGTTGGGATGAAGACGTTCTGCCAACGTCGGTTTGAGTTGAAGACCCTGCGACTCCGGGTCCCGTAAGTGATGTTCATCAGTGAACCGGTGAAGATTTGATAAGAGCATATATAACAATATATAGTTGAAAATAACAAGAATCAACATAATTCTGCTATGGGGGATTACATTGTCATTTTTGGCCTTGTAGAGCGCAGAATAAAGTATGATTGTCCTACATAGGTTTATGATGCGGACAACACTGCGATATCACTCGCACTTGAACTTGGAGGAGAGGTTGAGCACAAGTTGATGGTAAGGCAAAATGAATCAGCGCTGCCACCTCAGAAGTAAGGTCGATATTTTTGAAACTGTCCTACAGAGGTTTATGATGCGGACAACACTGCGATATCACTCGCACTTGAACTTGGAGGAGAGGTTGAGCACAAGTTGATGGTAAGGCTAAATGAATCAGCGCTGCCACCTCAGAAGTAAGGTCGATATTTTTGAAACTATCCTACAGAGGTTTATGATGCGGACAACACTGCGATATCACTCGCACTCGAACTTGGAGGAGAGGTTGAGCACAAGTTGATGGTAAGGCAAAATGAATCAGCGCTGCCACCTCAGAAGTAAGGTCGATATTTTTGAAACTAAAAGCTATTGCTAATGTCTTCCAGAAGGCCGGAGCATGTCTGCCAAGCCAGCAAGCCTAGATTTGCGCCCTACATTAGCTATGAAGGTTACCTTACTCATAGGGTGATGATTGTGAGCTAATATCAGAATTGGGAACTTGTGTGAATATGTTGTACATTTTGCAGCAACGCAGCACGTTTTATTAATTGCGATCGCACCCGAAGAAGTCAAACATATACACTGATCCTGCTTGTTGTTGCACGGTAGCTTAGTAGATAACTTTAGAGCAAAAGGTCATGCCTCGCAATTCAGAAACTGCTTGCTACTCAAGGGCCTTATGTGACGCTGTGTCATAACTCGACAGTTGTATTCATTCGCGATACGTCCAACAGAATTCTGCGTGCATGCATTCACGATCTTCAGTAGCTTAGCTCCTCCCTCTAACAATAAAGTTGTTTCAAAGGAATATTAGGTATTGTAACGACGTTGTTCCACTCTACTTTAATGATTGCTCGCCTGTCACTGTCGACGACAATCTTTTTGAAGGGCTGATCCTCTCCGGTAGCGTATCGATGATTCAAACAACAAGCATCTGTTCATCCGACCGACCGACCGTAAGTTTGCGTCTTGCTTCAACTGTCGACGCCAACCCTTTCGAAGGCGGAATTGTCTTCTATTGTATGTAAATTAGCGAGAGATCATCTGCAATATTGTGGTTGGGAATCCCGATTCACGATTTGGAGCAATTATACCATTAGCATGAATGCTCACGCTTGCGCTATATATCCTACATTCAGCCAGTGCGCGACTGTTGTCGTCAGGTCAATTTATAGACATCTTAAAAGCAAAATAATAGCAGCGTGATGAAGTGTCTTCAGTTATTTAAATTCAAATGCGGCTAGTGGATAGTGCTACTTGATAATAGGACGGTACGGTACGATGGAAGCGGATCTCTAGCTAGAATCGAAAGAAGCATCATCTAGTTGCGCTCGCTGCCTTGCAAGTGCGTTCACAGACAGATTGGCCTTTGCTGCGTCGCTAAGCTCCTCACGACGATTCCTTCCAAAAACCTTTCTAAATGCCAGTTTGTCAGTGGAGGTTCATTGAGGACATAGAGTACTGCACCTCGTCCACCACTCCAGGAGTCGGTTGACCCTGCGGCGCGCTTCTCGACCGGGGGCCACTTCGAAGAAATCCACGATGATCTTCCAAAACTGGATATAGTCGAAATCGCCGTCCACGGACCGCCATGAGGTAACGGAAGAAAGCGCGAATCGCACCTGTCAGTGCAGCCGACATAAGTGATTGCGGGGAGCATAAACATCACGACTTACTTGACACGCGATGTAGGCAATCGACCGAGGAGTAACCTTATCCATCCTGATAATCTGCGCGACGTGTTTTTTTAATTTAGCTCCTGAGGATGCCCTTGTAGCCCGCCGGTTGTTCTCGATAACGTCCGCGCCATCGCCATCGCCCTCGACGTCCTTCGCTGAGGACGGAGACGTAAACACAGCCTTGTAGGCCTGCAAACAGGGTGAGGTGGTTGCCGCGGAGCTTGAGACTGACGAACCTGTACCAGGATTTTTCCCTTGAATAAACCTTCCTCCAGATTGTCAGGGTTAGCAGTGTAGTTTTCATACAAAAATGCTGGAAAGGACATTTCTGTCACAGCATGGCCCTCCGATCGGTTTCTAATGCCTGCCTTCACTCTAGTAACGAGTTAGAATTGCGCAAGACACTGTGCCCGCCACCTACAATGAGCTGCTCCAATCAAGTTCAGCAGGGCATAGTAACTTGCCGCATGCGTCATTGATAAACCCGCGGTGGTGTTTGTCGTCAGGCTCGACCGGGGGAGTTGGCTTGAGTTCGAGATTGACCCAGGAGGAAACTAGAGTTTTAAGTTTTGATGTATCGTCGCCTCGAGCACTGTCAGCCCCCAGCCTAAGCTAGAAGAAGGCTCAGCGTGGTAAGCCAGCGGGTTGACTCAAATACCAGCGCAGCGCACCGTTTTTAGCATACGTGCAAAGTCGTCGTTCTCCATGTCAGTGGCATTCTTCACAAACCAGGCTAAGGCTCTCACTAGAGCAGTATAACCTGTTTGCAGTCGGTCCTGACTATGTAGACGCTAATGAGTGCGCTCGGAGTGGAAAGCTAAGGGCGAAGGTTCTTATTCTAGAGTGGCGTCCTCATCGCCATCATACTCGTATCTTCTGTCGTTTTCAGCGACCAGATCCTCTATATTGTCGAACAGAGTGACGACCCGCCTGATGGCCCTTCCCTGAGCTAGATAGTAATTAGTTTGCCTGACAAATAGTGAGTAAAGTGGACTAAGTGCAAACAGTCGGGGGGCATACCTTTCTTTCACCGAACGCCCCGACTCCAGAGTCTCGACCTTTCCCTCCAGCTCAGCGATTCTGCGTCTCTGCCGAGCATGCACAGACGCTGACTCTGACTCTGCCCCAGCTTGGGGTGTTTCTGGAGGCTGCTGAATGCCGCAGTCGCCCCGCTGGCAGTTGGTGCCGATGGATGACATGCTGCCCTCGTCTTGCGACATGGAAGAAGGGAGAAAGGAGGGTATTAAGATGATTTGGGAGCGCAGGTGAGGGGTGGGGTGAGGGAGGCCGATGGAAGGAAAAAGAAACCAGCACCTCCTTTATATCGGTGTCCCTGCGGGTATGACCGTTTAGGCAGGAGCGCGGACCCGTATCTCCCAAAGTTGTGAACTGGGCCATAAGCGCTTACTTCACCTACTTCTGTTGGTGAGTTGCTCAAAATGGACTAGCACCGAGGGGGGGGGGGGCGCTTGGTTCCGGGTTCGGCGCTCTCGTAGCTTAGTGTGTGATTATTGAATGCGACGCGCGTTCTTCAGAACGTTTAGCTTTGTGAGCGGTGAGCCGCGTAAAACGCCGCCGGAAGTACTAATATCGTCCAGCTTTTGCGTGGATCACCCTCGAATTTGAGTGAGAGGAGCCAGTCAGAAGAAATTGATTCACCAAGGCGAAAAAGACTCAGATTTGAAACTGAGGAGGCTGGAAGGATGCAACTTGAAGCACCGGGCCTAGGTGAAGTCTCATCACAGTGCGTCCGAGTCTTCTCCATCCTTCAAGTTGGTGTTGCGAAACCTCAGCTACTAGTACTACTCCTTGATTAACAGTGAATCAAGGGAGGGTAAGGGCTGAACTTACCACGGAAGAAGACAGGCGTGCATACTACCGCTAAGTTTTGACTCCTGCGCAAATCTCATCAGTACTACTAAGCGTTAATCGATCGCTTATCTTTGGAGGTCCAACTCAAAGAGTTCCGAGTCACGATCGCGTTCAAGTTGTACTAGTTGGATCATCATCAAGGTAGGCACATGATCACATAAGGCGTGCCTTTTCCGTTTTGGTATGACGGCTGTGCCGTCCTTGAAATTGAATTTGGTGGACGAAGATACAAGTACGGAGGAGACGGAGCAGTGTTCAATAGATACAAAATGTTAACACTAGCTAGAAGACAGATCAAGCCCTCGGGGGATAATAATCAATTGAGTTACCCTGCCGACTTGAACCCTCTCCCTCTCGCAGTACTGCACCACGTCATTTTTGGGAATTTAAAAGGAAGGGAGGTCATCAAACTGGTCTTCCTCCTCAAGCCCATCTCCATCATTTCCCTCATCCTCATACTCTAGTCCATCATTGCTGATCTCATCTTCAGTCATCTCTTCGTCATCGCTACATCCCCCATAACCGTCATGGTCACCGGCCTCGTCACTGCCCGTATCCACCTCGAGGTTGCCGCTGCCTGCTGCACCCGCAACATCGACCAGTGGTTCACTCCCAAGGGAGTCCCTAGCCATCCTGCGCAGCGTTGCTGGATGCCCTATGCCAAAGTAGGTGTACCTCATAAACATATCTCTATCCGCGAATCTGGTTTAAAGGGTAAGAAGCGCCACTACAAGAGCCAGCGGCTGCACTCACATCCCAACATAGTACGCCTCCCAGTCATCCAGCTCTCCTTCAGGGCGTGCCAAGGATTCTCCACCCCGAAGCGAGCTAGTTCCACGGCCCAAATTAAAGGCTGGAATTAAATGCGCCCCTCGAATCACCTGCCCCGGATCAAGAAACCCAAACGCATCTGCATCGGACTCCTCCACAAAGGCAACCTTTGGAAGGCAAGCATATTCCATACCAGACTTATGACTCCTCAGTGGAGCCAGCCACCTAACCCAGATAACCTCCAGGTGATGCTTCACAGGTTTGTCCCCATCGTTGACCCAAGTATCCATGTGGTAGATAGCCAGCGTGCGCGCGTACCAATACGGGTGGTTGGGGTTTGTCTCCCCTGAAAGTACCATGAGGCCGGCATGTGCTCTGAGGCTGATTGTATCATACTCGCGCCTCATGTCGTAGGTAGTGTAATGCACCTGCATAGTCTGGACGGCGTATATCGTGTCGTTAGGAATGATGACCGAGTTTCTCTCTTCATCTGTGAAGACGTGGTCGCAGTACGTGACATCTAGCTTGCGCAGCCGGTAAAGAATGTGGTCCTTCAGTTTGGGTATAAATTTCTGATAAGTGCGGTAAGTAAGGCGCTTTCAAAATGGAATACTGCCACTACCTTGAGAGCTGGATCACCATCGTGATTTCGAAGGAGTCTGAATAGCGCAACCGGATGGTTTTGACTGGCCGCAATATTGTGACCATGTCCAGAGGGGGACTCAGCCAGTGATTGACTGAGCGAAGACGATGCACCCCCTGCTTCTGCTACCCGGCGAAGCACACGGCGCCTGCGCTCATGCTTTGCCAACTGCGCGGGAGTATCAAGCTTGCTAGTCAGAGGATAGAACGCCTTCAGGGCTCGGTGTGCAAGTTCTCCCTGCCCAAGGATTTCAGCTTCGTAAAGATGATATTCAACTGATACTCACAATTTGGGTAGAAAAAGAATCCGTAGTTCCAAAAAACCTGATCGTTCTCACGTAGTCCCCCATTGCGTGAAACTTATACGTGTTCAAATTGAACTTTTTCACCCTGGCCCCGCTTGATTCTGCAGAAGGGTTACGAGCGTCAGAGCGCTGGGCTGACCTTCTTTGACGGGCTGCCTTCTCCTTCGGCAACTCTGCTGTAGTGAAGGCAGCGCAGGTATGCGCCCGAAACCTCCGCAACCTCCGGGAGAGTTGCTTGAACGTTTCGTCAAGAAAACGCAAGGTAGAATCGGAGTGGATCCTAAGCTTAGCGAGTGCGTGCCACTGTGCAAATCGATATAGCAGAGAGCAGCACTGCCGCGTCATGTTCTGAGGGGAACAGCCCTTCAAAAACCGGAATGGCGCACTGGCGAATGCCTCAGCCTTGTGGAAAACTAGATAAAACAAACTCACCTGTAAAATATCCTCGAAGTCACGAGCTGCCAGCTTTTTCATCTCAGAGGTGTTGTTGGCGAATTTGCGAATTATACCATTGCCGAAGGTCGGGACCTGGCGAAATCTACGGTAAGATCCAGAGGTTGACGGCCATTAGTGGGCAGCAGCACTCCATACCAACTCCACGCACCTGCCGTCTAGGGTAGCTACTAACTGAGTGCCCCCAGGAAGGGCGTAGAGAAGCCTTATCAGGTGGGTAAATAGAGCCTTCCAAGTGCCCAGCTCACACTCATGCATGATGTCGACGACCAGCATACGAAATGGATCGAGACCAAGCGGTCCAAGCTTCTTGACAAATTGGTTCTGCGAACGCCGATTTGAGCTAATCGTGACCAGGACGGAACCGATGGTACGAACCAGAACTGGCACCCAGGAACCTTCTCCAAGGATGTCCTCTACCCTTGCACCGTCTACGGTACTTCCCATTCTATAGATAGCCTCACGAGCTTTGACAACCTTGGACATAGCGTACAGTCGAAGGTCGGTAATCCGGCTTTTCATATCCTTCACCAGGCCAAGGCAGCTGAACAAGCTTTTTGGCACCAGGCAGCGAGGGCATGGGCAGAAGCCCATGTCCTTGATAGAAGCGATCAGAACCCTGAAGATTCATGAGCTGCATTTTGAACAAAGATGGTGAAAGATGTACTTCTCAGGGTAGTCCGCGGAATATGTGAAGATTCGCGGGTATACTCGCCGCATTACTCCGTCAGCGCATTTCAAAACGATACCATGTCTGCACGCATAAATAAAGTCTTCGTCCAGTAAAATTTCCCAGCAGGCATGGAACAACTCCCTGCGACAGTAGGTGTGAATAGAGGCCATTCCTGTCTTCGATACTCGAGGCAGGCTGCTTAGAATGTCTTTAATGCTATCAGGAAGCTGATGAGTGTGGTAACAGTCAGCAGTAGTCGATAAATTCGTAATCTAGAATGGCTCACCGACGGTAAGAATCCTACGAGGTGGCATGACCCTGATGTTGGCGACGCACGTATATACTTTGTTAGATTTCCAAAGTAGGCGTAAAGTGGCCAAGCCTTCGCAGTACCAAAGTTTGCAAGGTGAGTAGCGTCAGAAAAAAACATTAGACCTGCGATGACCCGCTCCAAAGAGCACCCAGGCTCCTTTGGCAGCTTGTGGAGGTCGTCCTGGGCCTCCAACCAGGCGTCTGAAGTATACAGCTCGTCATATATCCGTTCTTCGTGGCCATCTAAAGGGTCCTTCCACAAATGTTTAAATGGCAAAAGATGAAAAGCTCCAGCTTGAGCGTCTGCAAATGCTGCGCGTACAACTTCGATGAGAGGTCGGTAGTGAAATCCAGGAACTGTGTAAGGCCTAGGGCCGTCCTCTCTTTCCCTGGTTGGAATATTGATGGTGACGGCAGTCTCGACCCAGTCATCAGGAAAGGTGATTCTCCTCCCTCCCTTATCCTTATCGAGTTCTCGTAAGCTCTGCCTCACGGAGAACCCCTGAAGGTGCTCGCTGTCATAGTCCTCTGCCAGCATGACGTCATTGACAAGGGCGGCGACCTTCGTTTCCGATACCCGGCTGCTACCAGAGTTCATCCATGACATGAGCCGATAGACAGTCATATTAGAAAACGGGTAAGGGGGAGGGAGGACCTGCGGTGGAGAATCTGTTCCTCCAGCGGGAGTAGGGCACGTTTTAGCAAGTAGTGAGGATGCAATATATTTGTCCGGCTCAAATGAGGGACGGCGGGGGTACAGTCTGCAGAGACCGAAGGAGTTGAGGGTGGTCTGAAGCCTATCTCCGAGCGTTAGAAGAACGCGTCGGATTCTGGCTCGAGCTGGTAGGGCGCCTGAATTTTGAGTTGAGGCACTTTGACGGTTAGAGCTATCGGAGTTGTTGAGATCCTCCTCCAAGGGCTCGACATCAGTAAAAGATCTTGGAATTCTTCTCATAGGGTGGGCCCATTGGTCTGAAACTGGCGAAGTGATCAGAAAGCTGCGCTGCTGGTCATAAAAACACGAACAGGAGGCATTCGGGTGGAGTTCATCCCCGCAGTCGAGACCCATCTCAATGTCAGCGTCATTTTGTGCAACCTGTGGGTTGACGGAGTGCTGTCTGCGTGCAAGGCCGGAGGTATCGAGAGAGGGAGCCGCAGTCTCTAGCCATTTACTTGCTAGCGATCGGCAGGGGGCAATCAGCCTTGGACGGCCAATTTTCTGACGTCCAAGTTCATACGATGAGTAAAGAAAAACGGTGACAGCCAGTACGGTCTCTTACGTATGAGGACGACTGTGGGAGGTCACCGTTGGTACCAAAAGTTGCGGAAACAGCCTCTTTGGCCCGTTCCCGCCTCTTCTGAGTCGCAAGAGCGCTAGACCTCTTGTATAGCTGGCATGACGCACGATGCCTGTTTGAGTCCCACGGTTGTCTGTTGCCCTCTCCCAAGAGCAACCCGAAGCACCACACAACACCATCGATAAGAAGCCGAAAAGAAGGGCAATAATCGAAAGAGATCCTGCAACTCGGAGGCCCAGACGCATTGCGGCACCCTGTCGGAGGTGGCCCCTACTACTAGTTGACTTGTGCCCCACAGATGG